>NW_010359479.1:295329-297693 GCF_000414095.1 Morus notabilis | reverse complement strand
AATAATAATAATAATAATAATAATAATAATAATAATAGTAATAATAGTAATAATACTAGTAATAGTAGTAGTTATAGTAGTAATAATAGTAATAATAGTAATAGTAATAGTAGTAATAATAGTAGTAATAGTAGTAATAGTAGTAAAGAGAAAATAAAAGACTATTTAAAATAACAAATGCAACCTTCATATGGTTTGAAAAATGATCAACGTGTCATTCAATTTATAAAGAGAAAATAAAAGACTATGATAACATAACTATTTAAAGATAAGAGAAAAGTAAAGAGAATAGTAATATTTAATTTATATAACTCTATTTAAAAATAATCAACGTGTCATTTATAAATAAAGAGAAAATAAAAGACTACGATAACATAACTATTTAAAATAACATATATAATAGTACAAAATCATGAGTATGTGCTTTTCTCAAAACTAAAAGGTCCAACATGAGACAAAAAAGAGAAATAGTTGGATTTAGGGGTAATAAGAAATAATGGCTGCTTCCCATTAAAAGAATATAATTGATCGTTTAAATTTACTTTTCTCACACTCGTTTCTTAATCAGTTAAAGTTTAATTTTGATTATTCCTTATTACATCCCTCTTAAAATTTCAAAATAGTGCCTTTTTATTTATATTTTTCATCTACTTACAAATCAAACTAATAATTTTTTCTAATCATTTATCTTTTTTAAGGGTAAAATGAATTTCATTCCATACTTCTCAAAATTATATAAGAATTATTATCTCAATACATTAGGCTAACCGTTTATATTTTCAACCATGCTTATTGTATTGTAATATTTGTGTGTGTGTGTGTGTTTTTTAATGCAAATACCTTATGTGATTTTGGTTTTCTTTCATGTGTATTCTTGCACTTTTATCATATGACCAAATAAATTTTATAGAAAATTTAGTCATTTGTTCTTCGAGTTGAAGGCATGCCACACCTTTTTTTTTTAATGTTAAAAACCCCTTACAATATAAGATAATAAGAATTATTTTCAAACAGTGGCAAGTGATTCAAAATGTCAAGGTCTTGTCATTGAGCGCAATAAGTTTTAAAAGGGAAAATTCTTTTTTAAGATGAGGTGTGTAAAATTTCTTTGAAACCAATAATTCTTTTTTTAAGAAAAAAAGATCTATCCGCAATTAAGTTTTCAAAAAATAAATTTCCTCGAAATTTTAAGTAATCAAGTGTTAAGCTTTAAAAAATTAATTAAATTTATAATATTAAGTTATGGTAAGTAGCGCCTCAGAAAGCGAGTCGTTACAACACTATAATTAGATTTAACAAACACAATTTACACATGCATGACACATGCTTTTCAACTAATTTACTAAATAAATGTTATATAAAAAATGTTTTTCATTAACTAAAATTTTGCCCAATACAAAATTATACACTTGCTAATAAAATATCTAACTATTATGAAAGCCGAAAATGGCAAATGATCTCTCCTTCTCCCACACGTCATCTCGTTTTCTTCCTTTTTTTTTCCTTACTATTATTATTCCTTCGCTTTCCACTATTTTTTACTTACATCCTTGTCATATATTTATGTTTCTTCTGATTTTTTTTTTTTATCTTTGTTCGTATTTTCCACAAAATATTGTATATATTTTTAAATCCACTTCATTAAATTATTTTTCTTTATTTTAATTTTTAGTTAAAATATTTTTTTTACATCCCTACTCAAGTGTTTTCCTTACATTCCTCTATATATGTTAATCGCTTGTGTTTGACTAATTTTTTGTTCTCTTTTTACTCTACTAAGATGATTGTTGTCGAATGTATCATTCAATAAATATTCTTCTCCTTCTCATTTAATCCTAATTAATTTTCTATTTGATTTGTTTTCAAATTTTTTCATTTTTTTTAAAAAACAACCACTAAAATAATTATTCTCAAATATGCCTTACTTAAACGTCGTTTTCTTTTTCCCATGCACACCTTAATTAGGCACACAGCACACGCGTTTAAATAATTGTAACCTAAAGGTGCCACGTGTGATTTTTCTTGTTTCTATTTGGCCCTATAACCTATAGTATGATGCGGGCGATTCCAACAATATATAGGGTGCGTTTGGTAGTACTTTTTAGAACTTAAAATCACTTCTCTAACCATCAAAAACTGATAATGATGTTTGATAAAAATCATAAAAAGTGATTTTTAAAGAATTTTTGAAGAATCTACAGCTAAAATTAGAAGCAATCCAAAGGCAACTTTGACTTTTAGATTGTGCGGGAATCATCATAGTACAATTAATGATTATCAACAAAGTTATATTAAATAATTAATTATTAATTACTAATTATATTATATATTAATTAATAATTAATAAATAGATATACTTAATAA
>NW_010359479.1:193740-295300 GCF_000414095.1 Morus notabilis | reverse complement strand
TAATTAATAATTAATATATAAATCATATATTATGTTAATTATAATCTATTAATTAGTAAATAGTTGGTAAATAAAAAATAAATAGTAATTACTCAATTAATAATTAATATTAAATTATAATGATCAATATGTAATATATATTAATTAATAATTGATAATTAGTAATTAATCACTATAAAAAGAATAATTACCAAAATTGATCATGTGATATATCAAATAATAGATTATTAAATAAACACTACTAATTAATTAACTAATTATTTAATTATGTAACTAAAAGTTAATAATTTAAGTAGTAAAAGGAATATCAATAAATTATGTATATACTAATTATTTTTCTTATTATACTAATTAATTATTTATAATCTAATAAATATGAGTACATTATTAACATAGTAATTACTTAAAATTAATTATTAATTACTATTTTTAATTATTTAGCATATTAAGTTATCATATATAGTTTAATTACGAATTTACTCATTAATGATTTATCCATTATTATTATATTATTATTATATTAATTTTTATTTGCTAAATAATTATTAATTATTAATTTCTTTATATATTAATTTAAGATTATTAATTACAGTCATCTTAACTACCCACAGTAATTAAACCTCATAATTTATCAAACGCTATTATACTGCTTTTAGAACTAGTAACACTTGTATAATTACAGTTTACTAAACACTCAATTACTTTTTGTAACAGTTACTTTTTTCAGCACAGCTAAAAGTAATTTTTTAAAAATCTACAGTACTATCAAACTGACCCATAATGTACCTGCACTTTGTCACATTTACAACATCTAAATATTAAAGATATAAATTTTGAACAAACTTAAATAAATAGCGCAAAAAAGGTGAATAATTCTTCAATATTTCGGGAGTTTCCTTTGAAGAGAATATTTCAGTTGTTTTTTTATATCTATTTTTTTTTTTATTGAAACACAAAAAATATGAGACTAATAAGAATCTCTATTATTAGGTAGGGCAAATCCACCAAAAATGGAGATACTCATGTAACTTTTTATTGAGCGGAAGAATAGCTATAACTTTATAATAGTTTTTCAGTAAAAATATTATAGATAAAAAATGGGTTACTGCCATTGTCCTTCCTATAAAATCAAATTTTATATAGACACTAGTCACTTAATATGCAAATTGTTTAGTTTCAAAGTTGTCCAAGGACATTGAAGATCAATTTGTCACGCGGGTCGACGTGTGTTTAGCCCCATTAAATTTTAAATTTTAAAAAACAAAAAAAACTACCAATATAATTTTAAAAATATTAATTAACATTTAATATTGAGAAACTACCAATATAATAACCATCTTTTTATAATATATACTATTCCTAGTAAGGAAAGAAACAAAAAGAGTTAATTGCATAGTTGCATTCTAAACTTTCTATATATATATATATATATTTTTTTTTTTTTTT
Organism: Morus notabilis; assembly: GCF_000414095.1. Lineage (NCBI taxonomy): Eukaryota > Viridiplantae > Streptophyta > Magnoliopsida > Rosales > Moraceae > Morus > Morus notabilis. Next base: position 293,854 of record NW_010359479.1, on the reverse strand, counting down.
GCATAATAGGCTCTAAAATTTTAATTTTGACAAATGTACCCTGAATTGTAAAATCAATAACAAATGTACCCCGAATTTTAAAATCAATAACAATTAAACGTTTGGTTGAAGGATTCAAATCATGTGATTCGAACCATTTTTGATTTACGTGAATTTTTTGTGAGAGAAAATACTGTAGCGAACCACGAATCATGATTCGAATCAGGGAACGAATCCCTCTACCAAACATCCTATTAAAGTTTATGACGTTATCAATCAAGACACAAGATTAGACCTGATTTAAAAAATGATAATCTTTATCTTTCGAACTATTTAGTCCTGACAACCTTTATATTACAACTAACATGATTTTTGTACTCTGATAAGTTATATCTATATCTTTAGTCCTAACAAACCTTTATATTGCAACCTTCATATGGTTTGAAAAATGATGAATTAATAGGCAAAGGTTTTCGAACTATTTACTCCAAACAACCTTTATACCGCAACTACCACGAATTTTGTACTGTGACTTCCGAGGAGTTAGATCTATATCTTTGTGAGCTGCAATTGCAACGCTATTTGCAAGCCTTACACATGCATTTCATGGCCATCAATCAAATTATGCACAATCTAAAAAAACATTTGTAACGCATGGGTGGAAATATTTAGCTTCACAAGTAACTTTAAAAAGAAACACGAGTGTCGTGTTGAATGAGTCTTTCTCCATTTATATTCCCAAAATCCATCAAGTCAGAGAATACAAAACCTAATTTTCAAGCAAACAAAAGTGGAAAAATTCAAATGTTTTAAAAGTATACACTGATAACTATTTCAAGTGATGTGATCAAACGGTGCTAAAATAGTAAGCTTTGACAACAAACAAAAGCCAACAAAACTTTGTGAAAGAAGGTGTCGTCTCTTTCAACTTGAGGATTCAATTCAAAAGGCAATAGAACACTCCTTTTTCAAACATATATATACATACACACACATATACATACAAACACATACATAACTCCTTTTTTTTTTTTCAAACATACGCAATAGAACACTCCCCAAGTAAAAATGGAATTTATTCTCTCTTCAATTCCAATCATTTCCTACGAAATTCATCCCCATTTACAACTTCATTAGTTAGTTTCCAGACAAAAAATTATGTATCAATCCATTAGATAACATGCTTCCCATTTTGATGCATTTTCTCTGGAAGCATATATAAATTTTCAAAAACTCCAAAACCCCATGTCGTTTCTTCCTTAAACGAATTTCCTCGATCATTTACATCATATAACATTTTCTCAGGAAACGGACAACATGTTAATTGTTCATATGCATTTAAGAACTTCTATCTAAACAGATCAAACGCTAAAGGTACAAAGAAATCAAATTTATCTACCCTTTCATTTCAAATATAACTACTAGGCCACTCTAAACAAGATGATTAAGCAAAAATTAGCACGAGAACGCGATTCAAAACCGAAACCCTAACGAGCAAAGAGATCAACTGAATACCTTCAGTAAAGCATCTAACAAAAAACAAAAAAAAAAAAAACATGGCAGACAAAATAGAACCAAACCCAGAAAAATGAAGATCAATCAAGTACTTACAGAGGCGATAGGTCTTGATCTGATGAGGTACAGACCGGCGACAACTGAAGGAGACCAACAAAACAGAGACACCGACAATCGGACAATCATGCGGGGGAGATCGGAAATGAGCACAACTAGGGAGACCGAAAGAACATGGAGAGAGAAGAGAGAGACCGGCGACAATCGGAGAGGGACACCGAGAGAACGCAGAGAGAGAAGATAGATAATGGAGAGAGAGAGCTTAGAGAACGCAGAGAGTGCAGAGAACGAAGAGAGAGATCTTGATGAGTCTGAAACGTTTTTGGCAAGTTGGTGAATATTAGCTTTCACCAGGGGTATTATTGGGTAATAGAAAACCTTCATTAATTAGGCTCCTCAGAATCCCGCACAAGCTAAAATTAGAAGTTGGCTTTCAGCTGATCCTGATTTTAAATTTAAATTAACCTTAAATTCTTCTAAAATCAATTTTTATGCATTTTACCAAATACTATTGACTTCTATAACTGCCTAAAAAATTGCTTTACCATCTAAAAATTAATACCAAATTAAGCCAATAAGATTAACTGCAATTTTGATGCATATATGGTATAACAATATTTTAGCGGCTTTACAGTTTTAGTCGCACATGCTTGATAGTTGGATTAGTACTTGTAAGAAAATAAATGTTTTCTACGGGAAAAAGGAGGAAAATATTAGTTTAGAGTTTTATTTTTTTAGTATTTAAGAAATACAATATATACATCAATGAAAGAGCTTAGGCGCGTGTAGACATGAAGAGCTGTATAAAAAGATAAGAGAAAAGTAAAGAGAAAAAAGCAAAAAAAAAAAAAAAAAAAAAAAAAAAAAAAAAAAACGTTAAAACAATTATAAAACAATTAGGAAAAAAAAAAAAAAAACAAAAAAAAAAAAAAATAAAGCCCAGTGGCTAGCACCAAATAATAACACCGACAAAGAAACCATCAAGGCCCTTCGCATTTGCTATTTCTCCCAAAATTCTCCGAGTCTCCCTCCTCCAACGGCTACAATTTCCCTTCTCTCTTGCTCCTTTGTCTTCTCCTCCATTTCCAATTCAAAATCCTCTCAATCTCTCTCCTCCATTTATTCTCTTTCCTCCGTTTATTCAAAACCCTCTGAGTCTCCAGCCTCGCCCAACCCTAGCGTAGCCAAGCCCCGGCCGTAAGTTGGGCTCCAAGGAGAACGCTCCGCCGTCGGATCCGAAATCATCGCCCCGATTTGGAAGCACTTGCCGGCGATCTCCGCCGCCAAGTTGAAGAGCCAGCTCCCGCTACTACCGCCATCATCGAACCCTCTTAAGAGAAAGCTGTGCATGGAGACGGTTCCTGAGAACTCCATAATTGGAATCTGCGAATCTAGATGGTTGCATGTGGTTCTTTTGGTTCTCGCTTTACTGCCGCTCCCTTCCCGTTTTCTCCCTCGATTTTCCTCCTCCGATTACTTTCTCCAGCATCGGTTTCTTGCTGAGTCGTCAGCGGTCGCAAGCATATACGAGTCGAGGCTTTTTCCTCTCTCTGGTTTGGATCTCTCACCTCCCTTCGTTCTTTATTTTTGCGATTTTGGCTCGTTCTAATAAAATGTCCTCTTTTTATTTTTTTCCTTTTCCTTTTTTTGTCCTCTTACTGTAACTTCATCATCTCAGTGAAGTATGTCCAGAGTATTGGCAGAATCGTATTTCTGTTGTTTGTTTTTTGGTTTGAATACTTCTAGGTTGTACTGTTAAATGCTTCCTCAACATGGTTGGCTAAAGTTTTCCATGGGACCGGGTCCCTAATAAAGCTCAGGGTTTGATTTAAAAAAAAAAAAATGGGGTGGGCGTTTGATCTCTGTCTTTTGCTTTTCTCCATTTGGTGGATTTGAAACTAGTTTCTCCATTACTTGGTTGTATGCAGATGTATGTTCACCTATTTCGGACGCTTTCATTCTCGGTTAGTATTTTGTTTTCCTTTTTGTTTTTTGTTTTTTGGCTATTTCGTATCATTTTTATAGGTTCAGTGTCAAGATCTTTGTTTCATGAAAGATGTTTTCGTGTTGAGAATGTGATTCTGGGTTCAACTTGAAAGTGTTGTGGATGATGTATGATTTCTACTTCAATAAGGATTTCTTTTTTAAAAAAAAAAATTATTTGTTTTGTTGTTTCCTGCACTTGCGTTTCATAAACTATATAAAATGTATCTGTGGCAGAAAAGATGAGATTCTTATAGCAATTGAGATTAATTTTTGACAAATTTTATCCAAAATTTTTTATTTGTGATTCGGATCTTTTATGTTTTGAACGTGAAAATTTCTTTTGCCATTCACCAGCTTTGTTCAATTTCAGCACTCTGACCAGCATTCACCAAAAGTACGCCATCTACTTCTTTGTAGGTGAAATGCTTATTCCCGAAATTCTAACTTTAACTATGCTAAATCCGTCTTTTATCGTTTTCTTATCCTTTTCCATTAGGACTCTATGCAACCATTTGTTGTTTTCTTGTCGTTGCTCTTAATTTTTTTAGCCCGTGCATTCTGTTGTTGTTTGCAACCATTTTTCAGAGCATAAAGCCTGGAAATTTATTTTTTGACATTTGATTTGCATTCATTTGTCTTGTTATTTCCTTTATTTATTTATTTTTCTTTATCTTCTATTTGTCATTAGCCTATTTTAGGTGAAAGTCATTGTCCTCTTTTGTCTTTATGAAAATTTTATTTGATTGATTGTTATATCTTTAATCTTCAGGTTTTTTCCCTATACTTGCATATTGTGCTCTTCGCTTTTCAAGGTGTTGTTTTATTTTTTTCATTGTGATGCTGCTTGTGCTGTTTCAACTAATTAAAGGAGAGGCTTGGTGGGATTGCTGGTATATTGTAATGTTTATTGGCTCGTATCAAATTTGAGTTGATACTTTTCAAGTTAAGTGAAAGAAGTGTGGTGATGGGTTCAAGGTTTTTAAAAAGGCGGAATCTGGCCTCGAGGCATGTTGCCTTTTACGAGGTGAGGCATAAGCCTCAAGGCACTTTGAGGCGTAAGCCTAAAAAAAAAGCCAAAAGAAAGCTTAGAAAAAAATAATAGTAATGAAAAACTAAATCCCTACGCAATAATCATTAAAAACAAGAAATTTAACCACTCAATTCATGAAAAGACAAGTCTATTTCACTACTAGACGCATAAAAGAAGTGTGGTGATGGGTTCAAGGTTTTTAAAAAGTCGGAATCTGGCCTCGAGGCATTTTGCCTTTTACGAGGCGAGGTATAAGCCTCAAGGCACTTTGAGGCGTAAGCCTAAAAAAATGCCAAAAGAAATAATAGTAATGAAAAACTAAATCCCTACTCAATAATCATTAAAAACAAGAAATTTAACCACTCAATTCATGAAAAGACAAGTCTATTTCACTACTAGACACAGAAAAAAGAGTAAATAGTCCCCCAATCTTAATATTATAAGGTCCATAATGCACTTCTAAGAGCCTAGATTTCTCCCAACTCATCAAGCATCATCAGATTCATCACTACTAGTACTAAGAGAAGCATCAGCCAATTTTTGTCTCTCATTGTCCACAAATTCTTCACTATCAGAGTCAAAGTCTATCCACTCCTCTTCTTCATCCACTTGAATGGTCTCCTTGCATCAACAGATTCATCACTACTAGTACTAAGAGAAGCATCAGCCAATTTTTGTCTCTCATTGTCCACAAATTCTTCACTATCAGAGTCACAGTCTATCCACTCCTCTTCTTCATCCACTTGAATGGTCTCCTTGCCTCTAACACCTAATAATCAAAGTTATACTGGAGTTACTATCTTTAATATGTGATAAGCCACCGGTGTATTTCACTTACGTGAGGAGGAATAAAAGGCAAGGGCAAAAAGGGAATTCTGTAGAAGGGCTGCCTAGTGTAGAGGAATAGCATATAGGAATAACGGTTTTGGGGGGAAATAAGGGGGATATAAAGGAGTAGAAGTAGATGAGGATGTTAGAGAATTATATTGAGAAGAAATTGGAGAGTCGAGGTCTCTCGAAAACCTCTGTGTGTGTGTATAGTGTCCAGAAAGATTCTCATTGAATCTTTTCGATAGTTGTTCAATTCAATAATACTTGAGTAATTGCATCTTTACTTGTGATTTACCTGTGATCTCGTATCAAATTGGTATCAGAGCATCGATCTTGCGTGAATCGGGATGGCCGCCAGGAAAATGGAGGAGAGACTCGGAACCGTGGAAGAGCAGCTGAGTGCTGTTTGTAGGGAATTTCGAAGGAAATGGAAGGAGTCGGAGGCGATTTGCAGAAGATTCCTGCACTGGAGAAGAACGTGGCGTTAATTTTAGGGAAATTGGACTCATTGATGCAGAATCATGGAGGAGAAAGTTCGGAGAACAGGGAGACTAGGGCGGAGAACGGAAATGGAGGCGGATCGGCGTACAAGCATCGAGAAGGCGAATTCCGGTTGGGAGGAATGACAAGGCGGATTGAAATGCCGATTTTTGAGGGCACAAATCCAGACGACTGGATTTTTCGTGCCGAGCGATTCTTTACCCTAAATCGCATGGGAGAAAGGGAGAAATTGGAAGCGGCGGCAATCAGTTTGGATGGCGAGGCCCTGGCCTGGTTCCAGTGGACGGACGAGCGCCGACCAATTCGCGATTGGCTGGAGTTCAAGAAATTGTTGCTCGACCGTTTCCGACCATCGCAGGAGGGGTCGAACTGCGAGAAGTTCCTTGCTCTCCGGCAAGACGGAACAGTACGCGCGTATATTCGAGATTTTGAGATGCTGGCCGCACCCTTGACGGAGATCCCGACGGTGATCCTTGAGGGAAACTTCATCAACGGACTCAAACCAGAGATTAGGGCGGAAATTCGCCTGCTTCAGCCGAGCGGGTTGAATCGAATTATTGAATTGGCTCAGAGGGAGGAAGATAGGAATTTAGCCTTGAGAGGAGCTAAGGGAACGACAACCGGCCCTTGGATGCGACAACAGCCATATACCCAGCCTTTTCGAAGCCAATCAACAAATGTCCTCAAGTCAGCCATGCCAAACGACAAGTCGTTTGGTCCTTCCCAAAATGACAAGTCGTTTCAGCCAACAGGTATGCACTCTGTTAGGCATTTTTCTGAGGTTGAAATCCAGAAAAGAAGGGAAAAAGGCCTCTGTTTTAAATGTGATGACAGATACTTCTTTGGCCATGTCTGTAAGAATAAAGAATTGCAGATTTTGATTTTGGAAGAGGAAGAGGAAGTTAATCAAAATGAACAGGAGGAAATTACGGTAGGGAATGAGGAAGAGTTAGTGGAATTGTCTTTGAACTCTGTGGTGGGAATCACCACCCCGAACCATGAAGATAAGGGGAAAGATTGGAAGTCAAGAGGTGGTGGTCCTCATTGATTCGGGGGCCACTCACAACTTTATTTCCATGGAATTGGTAAGGAAATTAGATTTGCCGTTGACTACAACCCAAGCGTATGGGGTGGTCATGGGTACTGGGAAGGCTGTGAAGGGAAGTGGGGTTTGTAGGGGTTTAGTGTTGGGGCTGCAAGGGGTAGAGGTGGTTGAGGATTTTCTGCCTCTTGAGCTGGGTAGTTCGGATGTCATATTGGGAATGCAATGGCTAGGGTCCCTCGGCAATATGACAGTCAATTGGCAAGGTGGGGGATATGCCGGTTACTTTACAGGGGGGATTCGAGTTTAAAGTAGGACGCTGGTTTCCTTGAAATCCATGCTGAAAACGCTCAAGAAAGAAGGAGAGGGGATTTTGGTAGAGTTTGGGTGTGTACAGGTATTGGAGGAAGGAACACAAATGCAAATGGCAGAGGAGATTTCACAAGTATTGCAGCGGTTCACGGCTGTTTTTGAGAAACCGCATGGGCTACCGCCAACTCGGGCTCGTGATCATGCGATTGTGCTTCAAGAGGGTACGTCACCGATTAGAGTACGTCCTTATCGTTACCCGCAGGCACAGAAGGACGAGATTGAGCGCTTGGTTAACGAGATGTTACAGGCGGGCATTATTCAACCCAGTGCCAGCCCTTATTCCAGCCCGGTGCTTTTGGTCAAGAAAAAAGACGGGAGTTGGCGTTTCTGTGGGCTATCGAGCTTTGAATCGCGCTACCGTTCCTGACATGGGGCGAAGATTTTTTCAAAGCTGGATCTTCGTTCTGGATATCACCAAATTAGGGTGCGCACCGAGGATGTTCCCAAAACAGCCTTTAGAACCCATGAGGGGCATTATGAATTCTTGGTGATGCCGTTTGGGTTGACAAATGCCCCTGCCACCTTCCAGGCTCTAATGAATGAGGTGTTTTAAATGTTTTTTGCGGAAGTTTGTGTTGGTGTTTTTTGACGACATTTTGATTTATAGTGCGTCATTAGGAGAACATGTGGAGCATTTGCTTCGGGTTTTTGAGTTGTTGCAGCGGCATAGTTTGAAGGTTAATGACAAAAATGCTGTTTTGGACAATCCTCTTTGGAGTATTTGGGGCATATTATCTCTGCGGATGGAGTGGCGGCTGATGAGCGGAAGATTGTAGCAATGTTGAAATGGCCGGTACCCAAAACGTTGCGAGAGTTGAGGGGTTTCTTGGGGCTCACGGGCTATTACCGTAAGTTTCTCAAGAACTATGGGATGTTGGCAAGTCCATTGACTGATCAACTAAAAAAGGATCAATTTGGGTGGAATTAAGCGGCGGAGGAGTCGTTTGTGGCCTTGAAAAAGGCTATGACTTCGGTTCCGGTGTTAGCCTTACCGGATTTTTCTCAGTCCTTTGTGGTTGAGACGGATGCTTCTGGACATGGGTTAGGGGCTGTGTTAATGCAAAATGGTCGACCAATTGCATTTTACAGCCATGTTTTGTCGTCTCAGGGCAGGGCGCGTTCCATTTATGAGCGTGAGTTGATGGCAATCGTCCTAGCGGTGCAAAAGTGGCGACCGTATTTGTTAGGCAGGCGTTTCCTTGTACGAACCAACCAACAGAGTTTGAAATTTTTGTTGGAGCAGCGGTTGGTAAGTATGGAGCATCAAAAATGGATTACTAAGTTGCTGGGGTATGACTTTGACATCCATTATCGGCCGGGATTAGAGAACAAGGCCGCTGATGCGCTTTCTCGCATGGGCAGTGTCATCTCTTTGCACGATATCATGTGTCCAGGGTTGGGATTATGAAGAGCTACAGTAGCAAGTGCTATTGGATCCTCGGTTGTCTGAGATTTGTCAGGCCTTGTCACACGATATCACTAGCTACCCTGGTTTCTCTTTGGAGCAGGGTCGGCTTTTGTACAAAGGGCGACTAGTTATTGCCAAGTCCTCTCCGTTTGTTGCCACCTTATTAAAGGAGGCGCATGATGGTCCGGTTGGCGGGCATTCGGGGGTTTTCAAAACCTATCGTCGCCTAGCCTCGACTTGGTATTGGGTGGGCATGTTTAAGGATATTAAGGAGTATGTGGGTCGTTGTTCGGTTTATCAGCGGAACAAGCATTCCAATCTATTGCCCGCGGGGCTTTTGCAACCTCTTCTAGTTCCGGATCAGATTTGGGACGATTTGTCCATGGATTTTATTGAAGGCCTTCCTAAATCTGAGGGCTATGATACTATCATGGTCGTGGTGGATAGATTGAGTAAGTATGCTCATTTCTTGGCACTTCGCAACCCTTTTACAGCCCCGGTTGTGGCCAATCTGTTTATGCGGGAGGTGGTTCGCTTGCATGGGATCCCTCGCTCCATTGTGTCTAACCGCGACAAGGTTTTTTTAAGCGGTTTCTGGACTGAGTTGTTTCGTTTACAGGGGACTAAGCTCAAGCGGAGTACCGCGTATCACCCTCAAATGGACGGACAGTCGGAGGTGGTCAACCGGTGTGTGGAGACGTATTTGCGTTGTTTTGCGTCGGACAAGCCTCGCCAATGATGCGTTGGTTGGCTTGGGCTGAGTACTGGTATAACACATCATATCATTCTGCAGCTCATACTACACCCTTTCGTGTGGTGTATGGCCGCGATCCTCCACCATTGCTTCGGTTTGGCTCCGGTAAGACAGCGGTGGCTTCGATCGAACGTCAGTTGGAGGACCGAGATGCTGCTTTGGATGCCTTGAAGTTGCATTTGTTACGGGCACAAGACAAAATGAAAAGTGTGGCCGATGGGAAGAGGCAGGATGTTGAATTCACGGAGGGTGACTTGGTGTATTTGAAGCTGCGCCCTTACCGGCAACAGTCATTGTCTTGTCGGCGAAATGGGAAGTTGGCTCCCCGTTTCTTTGGCCCATATGAGGTGGAACAACGGATTGGTAAGGTGGCTTACCGATTGCGGCTACCTGCTTCAGCACAAATCCACCCAGTTTTCCATGTTGCCCAACTCAAGCGTTGTTTGGGGTCTGCTGAGGCCTCTCAGGAGCTCCCTGCTCAGCTTTCTGCGGACATGGAGATGTTGATGGAGCCGGCGGAGGTTTTAGGCGTTCGCCAACCTCGGGCGGGCAGCTTGGGTGATGTGGAAGTGTTGATTCATTGGCAGGGAATGCCTGCCTTTGATGCTACCTGGGAGTCCTTTTCGACTATCCAACATCATTTTCCTTTTTTTCACCTTGAGGACAAGGTGCAGATTTAGGCGGCGGGTAATGATAAGCCACCGGTGTATTTCACTTACGTGAGGAGGAATAAAAGGCAAGGGCAAAAAGGGAATTCTGTAGAAGGGCTGCCTAATGTAGAGGAATAACGGTTTTGGGGGGAAATAAGGGGGATATCTTTGAGTAGAAGTAGATTCTCATTGAATCTTTTCGATAGTTGTTCAATTCAATAATACTTAAGTAATTGCATCTTTACATGTGATTTACCTGTGCTCTTGTATCAATATGATAATTATAATTAACGTTATATAAGAAAACTATTAATTCATAAATCAACCAAAAAAAAAAAGCCACCACATTAAGCTAAAATATTAAATCCGTGAACCATAATTTTTGCGTTGGTGGATAATTGATATCCACCAAGAGAAGGGGAAAAAAAAGAAGCAAGTTTAGAAAGGTACCTACTATCTTGTTGCTCTTTAAGGGTCGAAGCTTGAAGGAGAGATAATTGACGTGAAGGAGAGATAGTGTGCTAGTTGGTTGTTCTCAACTTCTAATCTCTAATAGTCTGTTGTTCTAATTTCTTAGGGTTTTTTTATGTTTTCTGGGCCAATTTAATTTGGGTTGGCTTTTAAATTTTGGGCCCAAGCATATTGGGTTTTGAAAACCCCACAAAAACACAGAAGCAAAGAGGCGCACGCCTCTACAAACGCGTGAGGCGCAACTTGGAGGCATGCACAGGTGGTGAAGAAACGCCTCACCCCGGGCCGTGCCCCGCGGACGCTTTTAAAACCCATGGATGGGTTGACTCTGTATGTTTAGTGTGTAACTTATATTTTTCTCTTTTTTCGTCTCTAACAGAAGCTCTCCTTGGAGTCTCGTGACCGCTGCTTGCTTGCTTGCTTGCTTCCCTTCGAACTCCGCCCCCTTCAAAAGAGGGTGATTTGTGTGTGTGTGTCTCTCTCTCTTTAATATTTGAACTTTTTTTTTGCTTCTCTGACTTGTGATAATATGGCATCTTTTATGAATTTTTTTTTGTATTGTTGGTAATTTTATTGAAGATTCTAAGGTTAAATTGGTTGGTTCATAAAATGCGATCTTGTTATTTCCTCGTAACACTGCCATTACTCACTCCATATCTGGTCACTTTTGCGGAAAGAGTTAGGAATCTCTAAGTCTTGCCTAGGAACTGCAGAGAATTGATTGAGTGGTTCCTCCCTTCCTTCTAATTTTAGACTTAGGGGCAGAAGTCTTTAGGAAGTTGCTACGCTATCAATCTTTTGAGGTATTTGGCTAGGAAGGAAATGCAAGATTTTTTAAAATATTTAAGGTGAAGGGATAGTTTTGTTTTGTGGGATAAAGTGAAATATTAGGGTTTTTCTTTTGGTGGGTACACTGATATAAGGACTTTGATGATACTAGGAAGGAAATGCAAGATTTTTTAAAATATTTAAGGTGAAGGGATAGTTTTGTTTTGTGGAATAAAGTGAAAATATTAGGGTTTTTCTTTTGGTGGGTATACTGATATAAGGACTTTGATAATCCAAGTTTATTGAATTTAGTTCGGAGCTTTCCCGTAGCATTTCTTTGGGAATTGCTTCTTTAACCTTTATCAGATGGGATTTGAAAAAAAAAAAAAAAATTTAAAAAATTCATCATCTTCCCCTTTTATTACTCATCGGTTTCCTCTTGCTTGTAAATCCTGTCCTCTCTTCATCTTTCTTTTCGTAGGTGTTCATGTCGTTGTTCTCCCTCACTTCATCTCCTCTTACCCATTAGTTTTGTACCATTTTTTTTTTATTCTCAACAGCATAGAGTATGACTTTCATAAATATTTCTTCAATGCTCTTCTGAGCCTTGCCCTTGTTAATTTTTAGCGTTTCCTTTTTCGCTCGGTGGAAATCGCTGAATGGTAAATATCTCTACGGTTTAGTTTTGCCCTAATCTTAAATGCCTCTTATGCTTTTCTTTTGGTGAGTTGCTGCCTTATCTGTCTCATAATCCTTTTGCTCCTCTTTTTCTATTATTGGGTTTATTTTGTTGGCTTTGGGCGCTAATTAGGCTACAACACCTAAGGGTCTATTCAGCCATGGTGATTTTATTTATTTATTTTTGACTCATTCTCTCTTTTAACTTATAAATTAAGAGATCGATCTTAGTTAATACCTAAATTATGTGAGTTATTTTCCTGTCGGAATCTTACTATTTAAGAACTTAATATTGAAGGGAACATTGCAATAAAGATAGAAATAATGGTTATGGTTCTTTTTAGTCACTATTCATTCCTTTCTATTATAAATCTCTGGGTTCTTTTTTAGTCACTATTTGAGAACTAGGTTCATTCCTTTTGTGCTCTTTGTTTTTTTTTTTTTTTTTTGGTTTTTGATTTTTCTCTTTTCTTTCTTAGGTTGTCTCCCCCACCCCCCTCCCTTTTTTTCCATTCTTTTCTCCAGCTTTTTTCTCTTTCCTTATTCTTTCATCTCTCTCTGCCTTTTGTTAGTGCTCTCCCTGTATGCATTCAGATAAACAAAGAGCCATCGATTTGGACTTGTGACAGAGACCATTATCAGAGTAATTGTTGTCTGTTCTATCTCCTTTCATTTTAATTATTTGAAACATAAATCTGCACTTGCATGCGTGTGAATTTCTTGTGTAATGGGTAACTTTCATAGTGTTTGGTTGCTGTGAGATATAAACGCAGGATATATTTGTTGCAAAGAGTGTTAATTCCATCAAGAAAATATCAATCTTATGATCAAATGTTGGCACGAATTTCTTAGTTGCTAATGTTTGATAGATCATAACTCATGCCATAGTTGCTCTGATAGTAGCATAGTCATATGATTACAAATTTCTCTTCCATTAATTGCTCCATTAATATTTCTGTAGAAAAATCAGGACTTAGATAGAAAGATCCCTAGATTATAGGAGTAGACGTATCTATAGGAATTAGTTACAGTTGTTTAGATTTTATATTCTTGGTATTACTAGTGTATATAAAAAGCTGAACATCCTAATGTAATCAATTATGTTCCAATATTAAAAGCAGTGTTCTGGCGTGTTTCCTTCCTCATACTTGTTTACATGGTATCAGAGCCAAACTAAATTAAGTGTGAGTTGAGGAAAACAATGGCTGATAATGGAACAAGCAGGGGTGATGGTTCAAAAGTCTCTTCGGGCTCCATCCAACCAATCCCTAAAATTATTCCCACTGCAATATCTGATATTCAGTCCCACACTTCCCTACAAATTACAACCCAAAAATTGAATGGGAAGAACTTTCTCAAATGGTCCCGTTTTGTGATGATGGTCGTCCGTGGTAAGGGAAGACAAGGGTATCTTGATGGAACTATTCCACAGCCGACCCCTGATGATCCAAAGTACTCTGCTTAGGAATCACAGAACTCGATGGTCATGGCGTGGCTTATTCATTCTATGGAGGATCACATTGCTGATACCTATATTTTATTCCCGACGGCGAAAAGTATTTGGGATGCCGTCTCTCTTGCTTACTCAGATCTGCAGAACTCGTCTCAAATGTTTGAATTGAGAACTCGTGCTCGCAATCTCCGACAGGGGGAGAATGATGTTACTCAGTATTATACTGAGCTGACAAAACTCTGGCAGGAGTTGGATCTATTTATCACTCGACCGTGGAAAAGCACGGACGATGCCGTTGCCGATCGCACCTATGATTTCCTGGCTGGCCTGAATCCAGAGCTTGATGATGTCCGCAGTCGTTTGATTGCATTGAAGCCATTGCCGAATATTGGCGAAATCTTTGCAGAAATCCGACATGAAGAACATCGTAGGAGAGTGATGCTTGGCAATTTTTCGAAGACTGTTCAAACTACACCTTCCACCGACTCGTATGGTTTGGTGACTTGTGGTTTGGACTCTCGTACAGATGCGCGAGGCTTGAAGAAATGGTGCGATCATTGCAAAAAACCATACCACACTCGAGAGACATGTTGGAAACTTCACGGTAAGCCTGCTGTCTGGACTCCAAATCGTGCTAAAGGACGTGATGGAAAAGGGATGCAGGTTTCATCCGACGTAGTGGCAGATAATCAACTTGGCACAACCTTCTCAAAGGAGCAGTTAGATCAACTTTGAAAAATGTTTTCTGCAACACAGTCTGCCTCTTTGATAGCCCAGCAAGGTACCTCTGTAAATTCCTTCGGTGGCCTGACTACAAAAGCAGAACCTTGGATTATTGATTCCGGGGCAACCGATCATATGACAGGTTGTGAAAAATTGTTCATGTCTTATTCTCCAAGTCCTGGAAATCATCGCGTTAAGATCGCCGATGGTTCTTTTTCCGCTGTTGCTGGAAGTGGATCCATCCAACTTGGATCAAATATTGTTTTGAAATCCGTATTACATGTTCCCAACTTGTCTTGCAATTTGTTGTCCATTAGCAAGCTTACCCGTGATATGGATTGTATCGTGAAATTTTCTCCTTCTTCTTGTGTTTTTCAGGACCGGATTTCGGGGAAGAAGATTGGCAGTGCTAGGGAACTTGCTGGTCTCTATTACTTTGAGGATGATTTTTCTGTGCGTGGTTTGGTTCAAACGGTTGTTAGCACCTCCTCAAACTCTCGACTTCAGCACATTATTTTGCTTCATAATAGACTAGGACATCCAAGCTTCAGTTATATGACATTTTTGTTTCCATCCTTGTTTAAAAATGATGATTCATTTCAATGTGAAATTTGTCAGTTGGCTAAACATACTCGTGTTCCTTTTCCACCTCAACCTTATCACGCATCTAAACCATTTGCCCTAATTCATAGTGATATTTGGGGAGCATTGTGACACTCGCACGAAAAAAATGGTTCGTTACTTTTACTGATGATCATACTCGTGTTTGTTGGGTCTATCTTTTAAGAGAAAAGTCTGAAGTTGCGACTGTGTTTCAAAACTTCCACTCCATGATTCACACTCAGTTTAATGAAAATATTCGTATGTTACGCACCGATAATGGTAGAGAATTTTTTAATACTGTCCTAGGAGATTTTCTCTTAAAAAATGGTATTGTTCATCAAAGTTCGTGTGTTGATAGTCCACAACAAAACGGTGTCTCAGAAAGAAAGAACCGACATTTGTTAAATGTTTCTCGTTCTCTTATGTTCACAACCAATATACCAAAAACCTTTTGGGGTGATGCAGTTCTCACTGCTTGTTATTTGATTAACCGTATTCCCTCACGTGTGTTGAAACATCAAACTCCTATTGACTATTTTCAGCAATTTTATCCTGACACACGACCCTCTACTCCTTTGGAATTTCGTGTCTTTGGATGCCTAGCGTTTGTTCATAATCTAGATCCCCATAGGAGCAAATTTGATCCTCGATCTCACAAATGCGTCCTTGTTGGATATTCCACCACTCAGAAAGGATACAAGTGTTACTCGATAGAGAGGAGAAAATATTGTGTCCAAAGATGTCACGTTCTTTGAAGACCAATTCTTTTTCCAGAAAAATTCTCTTCAGGGGGAGCACAACTGTGAAGAAAACTTTTCTGAGGACAATTCAAAAAATCCGGATTTATGGGAGTATTTTTGGCATATTTCCCCCCATTCAAACAAGCCTCTCAAGATATCCTCTTTGCCAACCTCAGAGACTTTAAACCCCCCACAAAATCCGTCTCCAGCCACAAAATTTTCAAAGCCCAGAAAATCCGCCAGCTGGTCCACAAAATCCGCCAGCACAAATTTTTCAAAGCCCAAAAAATCAGCCAACTGGACCACAAAATCAGCCAGCTGGATCTCAAAAATTTGTGCTTGATTCGAACTCAATTTCTCCAGAGATATCCCGAGAGAATTACCCTCAAATCCAAAATCCATCTCCGCAAATCTCGACCTTAGAAAAACATCCAAATTTGATTCAAAATCTTTCACAAACCTCTGATCCAAACTATCGGATAGATACTCCACAAAATCAGATTTCCGCAGACAACCTAGAACAGAGCCAAGCTTCCCGTCCAGAACAATTGTTTGATCTAAAATATGCACGGAAAAAAAGGTTCGAAGGGTAATTGCGACCTGCAAGCTCCACACTGCCCAGAATCTGACTCGAAATCAGGTATGAAAGATAAGTTTTCTGATCTCCATCTGCCTGTAGCGGTTAGAAGGGGTATTCGGTCTTGCACCAATCATCCAATATCAAGATTTGTAGCCTATAATCATTTGTCTGACTCTGTTCAAGCCCTTGTGTCAAACCTGGAAGATCAAGAAATTCCACAAACAGTGCAGGAGGCGTTGAACAAACCAGTATGGAAAAAGGCTATAATGAATGAGATGGAAGCATTGGAGAGTAATGGTACGTGGGAAGTGGTACAAAAACCGAAGGGTAAGGAGCCCGTTGGCTGTAGATGGGTGTTTACCATTAAATACAAGGCTGATGGCTCGGTGGAAAGGTTCAAGGCAAGGCTGGTTACTAAAGGTTATACACAAACATATGGGGTGGATTATCAGGAGACATTCGCTCCAGTAGCTAAGAAGAACACTTCGAGTTCTCCTTTCTCTTGCGGTAAACCTTGAATGGCCTTTGCAGCAATTAGATGTTAAGAACGCCTTTCTAAATGGAGACTTAGAAGAAGAAGTTTATATGGAGCTTCCTCCTGGTTTTGATCGAGAAGGCAGCAATGGTAAAGTGTGCAGGCTTAAGAAGTCCTTATAAGGACTTAAGCAGTCACCAAGAGTGTGGTTTGGGAGATTCGCAAAAGCAACACTTCAACAAGGATATCAGCAAGCCCAGGCAGATCACACTTTATTCTTTAAACGGAATAATGAGGGAATAACTATTCTCATAGTTTATGTGGACGATATAGTCTTGATAGGGAGTGATACAATGGAAATGGAAAGACTGAAGAAGGAATTGGCTGCAGAATTTGAAATGAAAGATCTAGGGAGTCTTAGGTACTTTCTCGGCATGGAAGTTGCAAGGAATAAAACAGGGATCTCAGTGTCACAACGGAAATATGTGTTAGATCTTCTGCGAGACACAGGAATGATGGGCTGCAAACCTATGGAAACACCAGTTGACTTCAATAAAAAACTGGATAATAATGGTAACAGCGAGCCGGTTGAGAAAGGAAGATGCCAGCGTCTTGTTGGTCGACTTATCTACCTGTCTCATACTCGGCCGGATATCGCCTTTGCAGTTAGCCGTGTTAGCGAATTCATGCATGCTCCAAATAGTGAACACTTCGACGCAGTCCTTAGAATACTTCGGTATCTCAAGGGCACTCCAGGGAGAGGACTTTTCTTCAGAAAATTTGGAGAAAGAAATGTTGAAGCATACACCGATGTTGATTGGGCCGGGGCAATAGAGGACAGGAGATCAACCTCTGGTTACTGGACTTTTGTTTGGGGGAACCTAGTAACTTGGAGGAGTATAAAACAGCCAGGTGTGGCTAGAAGTAGCGCTGAAGCTGAGTTGAGATCATTAGCTCACGGTATTTGTGAGGCTTTGTGGCTGAAGAATTTGTTAAAAGAAATTGGTGAACCTCTGGAGTCTCCGTTGAAGATTTACTGTGACAACAAGGCAGCGATCAATATCTCACATAATCCAGTGCATCACGACCGGACAAAACATGTGGATATTGAACATTTTATAAAGGAGAAAATAGAAGATGACACCATCTGCGTGACATATGTTCCTTCATCAGAACAGACGGCTGACATCCTTACCAAGGGTCTTTCAACATATTTGTTTGAGAAGTTTGTAGACAAGCTGAACATGTACAATCTGTACAGTCCAGCTTGAGGGGGAGTGTAGAAAAATCATAACTTAGATAGAAAGATCCCTAGATTATAGGAGTAGACGTATCTATAGGAATTAGTTATAGTTGTTTAGATTTTATATTCTTGGTATTACTAGTGTATATAAAAAGTTGAACATACCTAATGTAAGCAATTAAGTTCCAATATTAAAAGCAGTGTTCTGGCGTGTTTCCTTCCTCATACGTGTTTACAATTTCTATTATGTGATTCTTAATATGTGTGATCATGTAAATGTGTTCTTGTTGTTGGTGGACTAGTCCAGCCAAAGAAGGTATGTTTCTTTGTTGTTGCATCTTATAGTGTGCATTACAAGTTTCAACCTGTTGCTACACTTGTAAATAATGATATCTTATTACCTTTCTATAAGTATTCTTTCTGTAATTACTTTGGGTTGTTTTGTTCTTCTCTAAACTAAACATTCATCACAGTGCATTTTGTGATTTTTGACAAGTTAGGGAGGACAAACTTGATATGGATGAGGGTACAATCTCATGTGGCCAAAGTGCTGTCCCATCATGATCATCTTACTCTGATTCCATGATGGTGTACTTGCATGTTTCCCACTGTTAAGTATGAGAGTTCAAAGCAGTAGATGTCTTTTACAAAACCATTCGATAGGTTGGTTTTTTTACTCTTTTCAACTTTGTAACTTCCAAACATAATGTCCAGTTCACATTTGTGAAGAATGCTTATATGCATCTTAGCCTTTTTTTTAATTTGACTATGTTGTTTCCATGGTTGTAGATTTGCAATTGGTGAAAAAAAAAAGAATCAATGTTTGGGGAATAATGAACAAATGATTTACTTTTATAGTAGAATTTAGTTTTTCCTTGTATTTAAAATATTGTTCCTATATGGAGGTTGATTTATATCTGATAAGACTGTGGGATCTGGCGTCGAGTTTAAATGAGAATTTTGTTCTAACTTTCTGGCAAATACACGACTAATTGTCCACCTAGATACAAAGGATATCAAGGTCTGGCCGGTAATTAATTATTCGTTACTTTCTTGAATGTGGTACAGCTAGTTTTAGCTGTTCTAAAATGACTTCATTTTGCAATTTCTTGCCAATCATGCCAAGTTTTACCATTTCAAAAGAACTGCACACAACTTTTGCTTGTGCAAATATCCTAGTGTGCGATACAAAGTTTTAATTCTATTCTTGAAAGGATTTTTTTGTTTATTTTTTTATTTTTCTAATTATTTAGAAACAATGAAAATCTAGATATTATTTTCTTTTTTCCTATTGTTTAATTACATGATTTGGAGTTCACTTCTATTGAAGCAACAGAGGACAGTGGACAGATGAGCGTACACATTTTACATAGGTGAGAAAGGCAAACCCTTTTCTCTAATAAACTCAATTGTTATTGTTAATTTGTGTTTGTATGGTTTCATTTGTCTTTTATAAATTATATTTATTGTTTACTTCTTAGTATTTAAGTGTTACTTATTTATTTATTGATTCATTTCCTTTTTATTTATGTTTATACTTTCGAAGATGAGGTGTTACCAATAGGTAAACATTATATTCATTTCCAGACAATGGCAAGATGAGGTAATACAAAAAAAATGACCTCTAATCTCTTCTTCTTTGTTTTAAACATTTATTCATAATGAAATATTGTCAATTAAAAACAATTTATTTTCTTCAACTACAAATACCTATTAAATTCATTGTTTCCTTATTGGCTTCATTATGTATCCCTGGTTATTAGTATTTATAGTCACTGAATTAGTTATTAAATTTTGTCAATTAATTGGAACATGTTCCCTTACTGTACAGTTGATGGATAAAATTTCTTAAATGCATTTTATGACTTTGTTTCTTTTTTAATTTTGTCCTTTTGTTACTTATTGCAGATGAATTATCTTATGTATTATTTTTTTTTCTATTCAAGTCTTACATAGCTACACAAGTTAATTAATGAAAACCATTTTTATTGTACTGAATTTATTAGTCAATTAAAATCTGTTTAGCGTGGAAGTTATATTTTAGTTTTCTTAGTTATTTACTTTAGGGCCGGCAATATGGGTCACGACACGACGACACGACTCGAAAACGACACGAATTTTGCGGGTTAAGGTTGAGAAAAAAGAGGTTCGGGTCAGAATTGGGTCGACCTGAAATTGACACGAAAAATACGGGTCAATTTCGGGTTGGCCCCGCCTAACCCGAACACGACATGAAACTCGTAAAAAACTAAAAAATACATATATTTTTCATTTCATATTTTAAATTTTATTATTAACTTGTGATATCATAATAGTTATACTCAAAATCTTATACTATTATTTGCTTAATTTCAATGGATGTTATTGTAATTTAGTGTGTTATGAATTTTAAGTTATTTTTAATATGTAAAAAACTAAATAAAAGTATACAATTTTCGTGTCAATTTCGGGTTCACGGGTCAATTTCGTGTCACGGGTCATTTTCGGGTCGTGTCGTGTCAGCTCGTAAAGTGGTCGTGTCGTGTTCGTGTCGCGGTTTTTAAAAAATTTCGTGTCACGGGTCGTGTTCGGGTTGACTGAAAATTTAAAAAAAACAAGCAAAACACGACACGAACACGACACGTGACACGAATTGCCACCCCTAATTTACTTGCAAGACTACCTTCTTTTTCTTTTTTCTTTTTTTTTTTTGGTATGTATTGCTTTGATTATTCTATAAATTAAGAAATAATAGCCTTATTCATATTGCCATTTATATTCGTCCACTTTACTGAACCTATTTGTCTATTAAAGTTTGACGAGGTTGTAGTCCTCTATTTTTCTATGCTAGTTAATTACTCAATTGTTATTTTTATTTTAGTGTATGTAATTCATTCCATTTGTCCTTTGTAATTTCTATTTATTGTTTTTTTTTTTTTACATTTTGTCCTTTTTAATTTCTATTTATTGTTCATTTTTTGATATTTAGATCTTACTAAGCACTTTTTATTTTTTGTTTGTGTTTATACTTTCAAAAATGAGGGGTTGCAAAGAGGCAAATATTCATTATCAAACAATGACAAGAGAAGGTAACACTTCATATATTTCAGTATCCTTTATTATTACTTTTCTGTCACTGGATCTATTTGCAATATTTACTGGAACATGTTTTTTATACATACTTTTCATAGTCACCGGACCATTTTGCATATTTTATCTTCTGTTTTCGTTCTATTATTTCGACTCTTACTCATTTTTCTTCTATTTTTTTCCCTCCTTGGTAGTTTCTGCAAGAATTTGTCCTTTTCTCGATTTCTTTATTGTTCACGTATGCACCATTGCATTTGTATTAGATTTCGTTTCTTCTAAAGAATGCGGATTACGGAAATTTTTTGAAGATCTAAGTTCAAACATAAATTATTGGAATGACACATAAATTGTTCTGAAGTCCAATTCTCTTGCATTCTCTACTACTTCCCCCTTGCCTTCTGTTCTAAAAATAGCTTTGGATGAATGATGATGGGGGTATTGTCTCTACCGTTGCAAAGTGATAGAACCCTGCCCAGGCCTCCTTTGAGATTTACCTATACTAGAAGGGGTAAAAAGGGAAAGGCGAGTGATGTGGTCAGGATTAGTGACGCTGTTGAGTTGGCAATTCTGTTAGAGGAGTTTGTTAGAGAGGAAATATAGGGGAGGCAAGGTTTTAAAAGGCGGAATCCGGCCTCGAGGCGCTCGAGGCAAGGCGTAAACCTCAAGGGCGCTTTGAGGCGTAAGCCTCAAAAACTGCCTATAAAAAATTTAGAAAAAAAAAACAAGAAATCCTATAAACAAGATTTGCATTAAAAACAAGAAATTTAACCAAATATCCACATAAAGACTAAATAATTATCAAAGCCTAATATCATAAGGATCATAATGCACTTCTAAAAGCCTAATCTCCCAAGTCATCAATCATCATCACTACTAAGAGAAGCATCAACCAATTTAAATCTCTCATTGTCCACAAATTCTTGACTGTCAGTGTCAGAATCACAATCTATCCACTCTTCTTCTTCATCCTGTTGCACGATCTCCTTGCCTCTATCACCTAATAATAAAAATTAAACGTAAGTTACTGTCTCTTATATGATAATTAGAGTAAATAATAGAGAAGACAACTAATAATTCATACAGCATATCTTGCCACTAACCTATCCTCTTCTTTTTAGAGCTTTTTTGAGCTCTAGTACTAGTACTAGTACCTTCTCCATCCTCAAAAAGATCAATGTCAAGATTGTCAATTGCTTCATCCGTTTGAATTTCGCCTTCATTTTCATTTCCAGCTATCCATTCATCATCAGATGGCAACTCATCAATGATTAAGGGATCTTCATCTTGCTGAAGTGCCTTTTTTTTTTTTCAAATGTCAATCGTTTAGCTTCTTGTTGAACATGATGTAGACCAAGGAATTTATCTTTTGTGCAGTCAAACGATTTCTTCTCTTGGTATGAACTTGGTTGTGGGTACTCCAATTGCGTTCACATCCCGAAGATGAACAAGTGAGACTCAAAACTCTAATTGCAAAGCTAGCCAACTTTGGGGTACCATCTCCAAATTGGGACCACCAATCATCTGAATTTAAAATTGAGATGAAAAGAATTATTCAAACAATCTAAATTGTTTTATTAGTCAAAATTAATAAGATAGTTTCTACTTACTAGGATTGCATTTCATGTATGATGCTTGAGCTTGACGAAGGCCAAAAAACCCGTTCTGTCGAAATTCATCTAGTTGGAGGTCGGCCCTCTCAGGATGGTTGGAAGGATTATCGGAGTATCGAATCCTTGGATTCAAGTAGTATGCCGCGGTATGTAAATGTTGATGCAACTGAAAATCCCACTTTTTTGTCAATGATCTCCCAAATCTCTTTGTAGTCTTTCTCGTCACCTCCCAAGTTTTTAGCAATTTCCTCTTTTGCCTTGTCCATAGATAGCCCTATATATAAATCCCATGGTGGGCATCTTTTCAGTGTCGAGTAATCTCAACACCTTCACTATGGGTTGTGTAGACTTAAGAACATACCCAACAGCAGCCCAAAACTGATTATCCATCATGACTATCTTTTTCACTTCTTTCCCATCCGGTTTCTTTGCATATGAACTACTGTTCCATTCCTCCGATACAAACATAGATTGTAGAGGCTGCATTAGTCGATAGATGCACTCCAAAGTCAGATAGGCAGTAGCAAATCTTGTTGCAGCAGGTTGAACAAGATCCCTTTTGGTAAACTTTCTCATAAATGACAACACCCAAGGGTGATTATACACAATTGCTAATTTTTTTTGCTTTCACCAAAGCCCTTTTATGTTGTGGCAATTCTCCTAGTTTCTCAAGGATCAAATCAATGCAATGGGCAGCACAAGGAGTCCAAAATAAGCGTTTTCTTTTCTCCATCAGTTTTGCCCCAGCAGCCTTATAAGCACTTGCATTGTCAGTCACAACTTGAACACAACAAGATCTTCCCAAACTTGTTCAACAATCTCGTCAAGCATCTCAAACAATAGATTTGCATCTTTCTTTTGATCAAAGGCATCAACAGATCTCAAGAAACTCTTGTTTGTTTCCAAGTCATTTGAACCTCCTCCATAAATTTTTTAGTAGTAAGTACTTCCTCCTTCAAAATCCATGTTCTAAGCTCATGCATACTTGGGGGTACAAGACTTTTACCATAGTTGTCAATTGATCTACACACATTAAAATAGGTGGGGCTCCTAGCAATATTGAAAGCAAGTGCATTTTTATAAAAGAACCTACCAATGTCAAGACATACTCGAGAACGAGCCTCTCTTGATGTCGTTCTAAGGGAAGGTCTTTCGTTTGCTTACTTATCATCCACATTGTTCAAAAACATGTTCATGGGACCTCTAACTCCTCTATCACTAACCACTTGCAGCGATTGAAAATAGTCGACAAATCCATCACCATAATAAGAGCCAACATCCACCATTTCTTCAAATTTCTTATGCGCTAACTGTTTTTCAGCAGCCCACTTGTTCATATAGTCGTTAATTTCTTTCTTCACATCATCAGGAAGCAAGGTGTTCTTTCATCCTCTTAACACCTCCTTTAATAATTTGATTGCAAAACACACATTGGAGGTAAACATAAGTCATTTTGTCATTTTCTGATGTAATTTCTTTTCCATATTTCCAAGCTGGATCCTATCTCCCACTACGACTACCGCTAGCATTTTGTGGAGGTCTCATACTAATTCCTAACTTTGGAGCAGAGGAACCTTGCGAAGAAGAAGGAGGAGGTGGCGCAAAGAAGGAGACGCACGACAGTCGGCGAAGGAGGAGACGCATGACAGCCGGCGAAAGAGGAGGCACACGGCAGTCGGCGAAGGAGTTGCGAAGAAGGAGGCGCGAAGAACCACAGAGATTTGGCTGTAGTGGTCGGTTTTAGGGTCTCTGGTATTTGGGCTTTTGGGGCTGGCGGGCCCAACTCACTAAGGGTTCAAAAAACTACGAAAAACCCTAAAAAAAAAGGCGGACGCCGGGCTGAGGCGCTGTTCAAAGGCGTGCGCCTCTAGTGGATGAGGCACACGCCTTAACTCCTACCCTGTGAGGCGTAGGAGTTGAGGCGCTTTTCCAGTGCCTCACCTCGAGGCGCGCCTCAAGGCGTGCGCTTTTTAAAACACTGAGGGGAGGGGAGGTGCGCTAGGGAGGGCATTGAATCTTGTGAAAGTTAGCGTTGGTCTGGGAGGGGGAGAGACCTCAAATTCTCTCAATTCTATCTTTCTTTTCCTTTTGGTGTTCGTTTTTGTCGAACTTCTCTGTAACTGTGGAATAGAGGAGTGTTCATCAATAAAAGGAACCAGAACCCAACTTTCTGGGTATTTTCATTTAAATTCCTAGTGTTAATTTTCATTATCTGGATTAAGGCAGGGCAGGTACCTATCAGTTGGTATCAGAGCATCGGTCCATGGCCAATCTTCCCACTGAGTTACGACCGGAATGAGCCGTGGACGTGGAGCGACTCCTCCAGGAAACGGTGCGACTCCTCGGAGCTATGACAGATCTGGTTCCTAGGCTGGAAGAAGACGTGACAATCCTTGCCAAACGAGTAGAGCGGGTGCAAGATGCGATGGCGCGCATGGAAGCTCTCCTAGGACGACACTTTGGAGAACGTGAGCCAGCTCCACAACGAGGAGCAAGGGACAGAGACAGGGAGCGGGAGCGTGAGGACTGACAGCAGTCTCCAGCTCGGCGAGGCCGAGTTAAGCACCGTGGGAGGAGACTTGAGCTGCCCATCTTCACAGAATGTTACTTCTCGATTAACGATGTGGTGGAGAACGAGGTGTTGGCAGCGCAGGTTTATTTAGAAGGGCGTGCGTTGGGTTGGTTCCAGTGGGCGGAAGCGCAGGAGCCATTTGCCAGCTTGAGGGAATTCCGGGCAGCCTTGTTACACCGCTTCAGCCGCGAATGAGAGGGTGACCCAACAGAGAGGTTGATGTCGTTGAAGCAGAGCAGGTCGGTGGCGGAGTACCGCGACACCTTTGAGACGTTGGCAGCGACGTTGAGAGGAGTTCCTGAGCCCATCTTCAGGGGAGCGTTTCTAAATGGGCTGCGAGAGGATATCCGGGCTGAGGTCAAGTTACACCGGCCCATTAACCTTCAAGAAGCCATGGACCTGGCCCAGCAAGTGGAAGACATGAATGAGGCCCAAGACAAGTTTAGGAAGCTACGGGGTAATTATCCCTTTGCCATGGACCTGTCCAGTGGTTCGAAGGATTTTGGAACCTTCCGACGAGCGAAATCGGACTCTGTTATTGCTCAAGTGGCGGCAACCAGCCGAGAACTGGGATTTTGACGACTTTTCGACGAGATCCAAACACGACGGCCTAAGGGACTTTGCTTTCGGTGTGATGAAAAATTTGGGCCAGGACACCGTTGTAAGAACCGGCAGTTGCAGGTTCTCTTGGTGGCCGGAGATGAGTCAAGAGTCGGAGGAGACGAAAGAAGAAGAGGCGGAGCCGC
Source organism: Morus notabilis (assembly GCF_000414095.1). Lineage (NCBI taxonomy): Eukaryota > Viridiplantae > Streptophyta > Magnoliopsida > Rosales > Moraceae > Morus > Morus notabilis. Next base: position 267,998 of record NW_010359479.1, on the reverse strand, counting down.
CTGCTAGGTTTCTCGGACGAGGCGGCAGATTTCTCTCAACTCTTTGCTCAGTTTCACCTCCTCTAACACAATGAAGGTAATGGGACAGTTGGGGTCCCGCCAAGCGGTGGTGGTGTTGATTGATAGCGGAGCCTCCCACAGTTTCCTCTCGACTAAGGTGGTAAAGGAGTTGGGGGTACCCTGTGATAATATGGCTTGCTATGGGGTCCAGGTGGGGAACGGAATGAAGTTCCGGCAGCAAGGGGTGTCCCGGGGGGGCCCCGGGGGTGTCCCGTGGGTTCCCCCTGGGGGCCCTAGTGGTGCCCCGAGGGTGCCCGGGGGTGCCCCGAGGGTGTCCCCTTTGAGCTAGGTTGCGCAGACGTGGTGCTAGGGGTTACATTGTTGCAGACGCTTGGGGAAGTTCTTCATGCCCTTTCCCGGCAGTTTAAGTTTCCACAAATGGGATTTCTAATTGAGCTCTATGAGACCGAAATTAAGACTATAGTGTAGGCCGGTCCGGCAGTTCCACTGGAATTGCAAGGGGTGTTAGACTGGTTTGGGGATGTCTTTTGGACCCCAATGGGGCTGCCACCACCCTGAGATTCGGATCATCAGATTGTTTTGACGGAAGGCGCCACATCACCGAGTATTCGGCCGTACCGCCACCCGTATGTCCAAAAGGAGGAGATTGAGCGATTAGTAGCGGAAATGCTGGCTTCAGGAATAATTAGGCCTAGTACTAGTCCATTCTCTAGCCCGGTGATTTTGGTGAAAAAGAGGGATGGAAGTTGGAGGTTTTGTGTAGATTATCGGGCCTTCAATCAACTCACGGTACCCGACAAGTTCCCAATCCCAATAATCAATGAATTATTAGATGAATTGGACGGGGCAGTAGTGTTCTCGAAGCTAGATTTACGGGCTGGGTACCATCAAATTAGAGTTCGCGAAGGTGACATCAAGAAGACCGCGTTCCGCACACATGAGGGGCACTATGAGTTTCTAGTAATGCCCTTCGGACTGACAAATGCATCGGCAACGTTCCAATCCTTGATGAATTTGGTGTTTCGGCCTTACTTGCGCAAGTTTGTGTTGGTCTTTTTCGACAATATCCTCGTCTACAGCCGCACTTGGGAGGAGCACAAGATTCATTTGGCCACAGTGATGGGGGTTTTGCGCGCGGAAAAATTGTTCGCGAATCGGAAGAAATGTGTGTTTGGGCAATCCCAGCTTGAGTACTTAAGGAATGTAATATCGAAGGAGGGGGTCTCGGCCGACCCAGTTAAGTTGCAGGCCGTCCGGGATTGGCCTGAGCCTAAAAACGTGTTGTCCGTGGGTTTCTCGGCCTCACAGGGTACTACCGTCGCTTCGTAAGAGGTTATGGAGCTCTGGTCCGACCCTTAACGGATTTGCTTAAAAAGGGGGTGTTCACTTGGTCGGAGGAAGCCTCGCGCGCCTTCGAGGCTTTGAAGTTAGGCGCGCCTTCGAGGCTTTTAAGTTAGCCATGACCACTCTTTTGGTTTTGGCTTTGCCGGATTTCTCCAAGACCTTCGTGGTGGAGATCGACGCGTCAGGCTCGGGTCTAGGGGCGGTACTGATGCAAGAGGGAAAACCTATAGCGTATTTTAGTAAGGCTTTGCGCCTACTTCCCGTTTGAAGTCTGTGTATGAGCGGGAATTGATGGCGGGTGGTCTTGGCAGTTCAAAAGTGTCGTCACTACCTTCTTCGACGTCATTTCGTGGTACGCACATACCAACAGAGCCTCCGGTTTTTATTAGACCAACGCCTACTCCCTCCTGAACATCTTCGTTGGATTTCTAAATTGATGGGGTATGACTTTGAAGTGCAATACAAACCGGGGGCTGCCAATCGGGTTGCGGATGCTCTATCTCGCCGGGAAGGCACTTGTACTTTATATGGCCCTATTCATTCCTCAGTTACTAGTTACTGGACGTTGAAGCCATCAAGCGTTAGCAGCAGACAGATGCTGTGTGTGCTCAACTGATTTCTTAATTGTAGGTTGGCCAAGCTGACGTTAGAGGGTATAGCTTGCGGAATGGCCTTCTCTGTTTTCATGAACGCATTGTATTGCCCCTGAACTCAGCTTGGATTCCGTTCTTGTTACATGAGTTTCATGATTCCACCATGGGAGGACACTCTGGATTCTTCTGCATTTACAAACGGCTATCTTCCAACGTGTTTTAGTCCGGTATGAAGAAAACGATTCCGGGCCATGTCTCCCATTGTGTGACTTGCCAACGCTCCAAGTATGAAGCTCTTTCTCCGGTAGGTTTGTTGGATCGGCTGCAGCAGATTTGGGAAGATATCTCCATGGACTTCGTTACGGGACTTCCACGGGTAAAGAACATTGATACGATCCTTGTGGTAGTGGATCGGCTGACCAAATATGCTCTTTTTTTGCCCCATTGTCCCCCCTGTCACGGCCAAATAGGTTGCGGAAGTCTTCATCCGTGAGATTGTCCGCTTGCATGGGATCCCTCGTATGATTGTCAATGATCGCGATTCTGTTTTCATGAGCTTGTTTTGGCGGGAACTCTTTAAGCAATATGGCACGAAGTTGCATCATAGCTCTGCCTATCACCCGGAATCCGATGGACAAACCGAGGTCATCAATCGCTGCTTAGAGACCTATTTACGCTACTTTGCCGGCGAGAAACCTAGGTTGTGGGTTCAATTCCTGCCTTGGGTAGAGTATTGGTTCAACACTAATTACAATGCCTCTACTAAGTTCACGCCTTTTCAGGCCGTTTATGGTCGTCCTCCAACTTCCTTGCTCCGCTTCCAGGATGTGCTGGCTGGCCCGCCTAAGGATCCTGTGTTGGAGTCTGACCACACGCCTTCGTTGGTAGAAGATGTCAATCTACAGATGCAGCTTCAAAACCAGATGCTTGACTGCCGGTAGCACAACACCGAATGAAAAAGTTCGCAGACGCTCACCGTCACGAGGTCACTTTTTCACCAGGCGACTTGGTTTTGCTCAATCTCCGTCCATACCGTATCAAGTCCTTGGCGCGCAAGGTTAATGAGAAGCTCTCACCTCGCTTCTACGGACCCTTTCCTGTCCTCGAGCGTGTAGGGGCTGTGGCTTATCGTCTACAATTACCTCCTATGGCTTGCATCCCCCATGTTTTCCATGTTTCGCAATTGAAGGCATTCAAGGGCCAGGAGTATAAGAACCAGTCATTGCCGGTGCGGTTAATTGAGGAGTTGGAACTCGTGGTTGAGCCTGCTGAAATCCTTAATACGCGTGTATTTCCTTGCGGCAACCAAGATCGGGTGGAAGGGTTGGTGGTTTGGCATGGGCTAGCTGGGAGGCGACTTGGGAACCCCTGGATGTGCTCCAACAACAGTTTCCCCACTTCCACCTTGAGGACAAGGTGGCTCTATAGAACCCTGCCCAGGCCTCCTTTGAGATTTACCTATACTAGAAGGGGTAAAAAGGGAAAGACGAGTGACGTGATCAGGACTAGTGACGCTGCTGAGTTGGCAATTCCGTTAGAGGAGTTTGTTAGAGAGGAAATATAGGGGAGGGGAGGTGCGCTAGGGAGGGCATCAAATCTTGTGAAAAAGTTAGCGTTGGTTTGGGAGGGGGAGAGACCTCGAATTCTCTCAATTCTATCTTTCTTTTCCTTTTGGTGTTTGTTTCTGTCGAACTTCTCTGTAACTGTGGAATAGAGGAGTGTTCATCAATAAAAGGAACCAGAACCCATCTTTCTGGGTATTTTCATTCAAATTCCTATTGTTAATTTTCATTATCTTGATTAAGGCAGGGCAGGTACCTATCACAAAGCGTGTGAGAAGAGGGAGATGGTAAACGCTTTGTGAGCAAATCCCAATTTTTCCTCTCCATTTCCATGGGCTCGATCGCTACTTGCAGGCTGTGCCGGAAAGCCTCAATATTGCTGTCGTCGTTGGTGATGATGTCGATTCCTGTGATTTTGAGACCTCTGATTACGAGGTTTTCACAGATGATAATGAGGAAGAAGACACAACCCAAGTTCCTTAATCCCATTTTCTTATTTAAAGAGAGCACCATTTCAGAAGCGCTATCCTTATTATATTTTCCTTTTCTCTTTTTGTTTTCTGGATTACAAGACTTAATTTTGCATTTTCTGCCATCTTTACACTAATCATATTTCCTTTTTCCACCTTTTCTCTTCCTTTTCATTTTTTACCTCTTTAGATTTGCGAGCTATTTGGGTGTGTGGAAAAAGGAGGGACCTTTATTCGAAACAAGTTTTAGGTGGGTTTTCATTCATAGCCATTGTTCTTTCTTAATGTTTATGATTAGAGATAAAACGAGGGAAATCCGAAGAACACCTTAGCTTTACTGAATTTTGATTTAAATGCTTGTTGTGCAGGTTGTTATTTTCGGTGTGAAACATTGATCTAATATTTTGAGTCTTTGTCAAAGTGAAAAGGATGTTGGTAGGACTCTAAAATAAAGAATCTTCGCCAGGTGAGAAATGCTATTTGGATGCATGGCTTTCTTGACAATTAATATCTTTGGATCCGTTCAGTTCGCTAATTCGAGTTGAGATGTGATGTTATGTGGGAGCTTTTTACTATAACAAAAAAGTTAGATGTGACTGTTTCTGAGAGCTTTTTACTGTAGCAAAACTCGAATTCTAAACTCGAATCAGCGAAATGAACGGGGCCTTTTATTTTCTTGGATTGCATAAGAAAGTCTGGTGTAGTCGTGTTATCCTGCAATTAATTAATAAGAAAACCAATTTCGATATCAAAGGATTTTGAGGGCCCATGACCACCGTTGGAACCCGTATGCTCTGAAGATTCACTCTCAATTAGAAATACAGATAGTTGGTTTAAATTATTGTGTTGGAAAATCGGAACTGTTTTTGGAAACAATTTGTGTAAAGCTGTAAATTAGCTAATTAGCTGTCAATCTTTGTATTTTAGGAAAGTATATGTCAGAAGTTATTTCCTTCTCTAGAATTAGCTATATTCCTTAAATCAGTGATTGCTTTCCTGTTTCGAAGGGTGTGTACATGCTTTGTAAATCATTTAAATAGGTGATCAATGAAAGAAAGAATCATTCCCTGAAAAACTCACTTTTCAAGTTGGTATCAGAGCGGAGGCGGATTGCTTGCGGAAATTAGTCTTCTTCTTCCTTTCATTCGATCCTCTGTTTTTTTTTCTCTATCACCATGTCTGACATTTCAAATGAATCCCCCACTGTTCCTCAATCGTCTTCAAACAATCCCACCACCATTGATTCCACAAAAAACATTACAACCACCTCGGAATCCCATTATGTCCAAATCACCACGATTCGATTGAATGGTGACAATTTTCTGAGATGGTCTCAATCGGTGCGGATGTGCATCAGAGGACGTGGAAAGATGGGCTACCTGACGGGTGACAAGAAGGCTCCTGCATAGGATGATCCGGACTATGCTACATGAGACGCTGAGAATTCCATGGTGATGACATGGCTCGTGAACTCCAAGGAAAAAGACATTAGCTCTAATTACATGTGCTATCCGAGTCCCATCGATTATCAATCGACTACTGGGTACTCATTCTTGCGAATTGGTATTCCGCCAATAGGGTTGTGTGTCATGTATGACTGGATCTTTTGCTTGTTACCACCAGAATTGAACCACTAAAATATGGTAGCATGCTAATTTGAGAAAGTGTATATTTAGTTACCAATCTACAACTGTTCTATCTTTCTCTGCTTTTCTGCTCTTCTTTTCGTTCTTATTGGTAGCTATGCCTATCTATGAGAACAAGAGTCTCAAGCATATTTGTACTTTTCATCTTCCATTTTCTGTTGCCTTTAGGAATGTCCGAATGTGTAAGCGGCAAATATGGGATTTGCTAGATTCTGTAGTTCCGGAAATTCCCTCAATCAGAATTTTGTATAAAGAAAACATTTTGTTATTGTTATTTAATTTCTTAGGCTTTTCAATTGGAAAGAAAAGAAATCGAGTGTATGGCCAACCATATATGAATTATGATGGTACTTATCGGTTCGTTCTTGTGCTTTTGCTTGGCAGGTTAGTTGGGCTCTAATACTAAAGTATACTATTGGTGGTGTTTTTCTACCCGTGACATAACTCCCAATCTGGTATAGTTGAGCTTTGTGTAATTGGAATTTGGTTTGCCTTGTTATTTTTCCTTCTCCCCAGTTTGTTCTCTTTATCTATAATATCTCTCCTTTCTAAAAAAAATTCTTTTACTTGTTCAAAAACAAAATCAGGCCTTGTTATTGGAGGTGAGGACAACATACCTACTTTCTTGGCTCGTCACACGATTCCTGGACTTCGTATTGTGGTTGATATGTGCAGCACTATTAGTTGTGTAATAGTCACTGTTTTCTTGTGCATTGAGATCAAGGAAGTACTTTTTTTTTTCTTTCTTAAATGTAGTTGTTTCTAGCCTATATATCCTTATTGTCATTTGTTTAACATTTTCTCTATTAATTTTCTCTCTATTAACTTTATTTCATTCATTAGAATAACTCGTGTCTCAAATGGTTGTTACAACAGTTAACGTTGGTAATACTGCTTTTTATCATAACAGCCGGTGGATATTTGGGAGTTCAGACTTGGATGGACTGGATATAAAATTTAGAGCAGATACTTATTGTTTCATTTTATTTATCTTGTGTTTAGGTATTTTTCCTGTGGAATTAACGGGATGTTTGATGGATCTGCAATTGTCTTCTTTTCATACATTGCTTGCGATTCAGTTACTAACACTACTAAGGAGGTACATAATCTATATACAAATTTTTCTCTATCACATTACATCCTGAATAACTCAATTCTATTGTGTGTATGTGTATAACAAACTCTATTGTAATTCTCTTAAAAATTAAAGAAACAACCATTGGCTCAATTATCTTTGCACGTTGGCGATGTCAATTATCTTTGCACGTAAAGCATCCCCAACGAGACTGGCCTGTTGACATAGCCATGGCATTGACTATATGTTGCGTTTTGTATATTCTTTTCTCATTGTAAATGTTCAAATGACATAACTCGTTTTCATGTATTAGTAAAATTAACTAATGGAAGGCATGAGGGTGCACTTTTCTGAAATAGACGATAACTGTACAAAAACGTAAGACACAAGGTCAAATCATGAGTCATGAGGATAAATGTATAAATGTAACGTATATTCTTTTTCAGTGTAATTTTTCAAATGCCTATTTAAGTGCACTTTTCAGTGTGTACTTAATTGTATTGTTATGGATACATGTTCTAATTTAGTTGCATTTCCTACTTTTAATAGGTTTATTATTTATTATGAGTCTTTTGGTGAACATATTATCGTAATTTAAATTTATAATTGCTGTTAATATCGTTAGTCTAAGGAGAAGATTAAAAAAGTAAAAAAAAAAAAAAAAAAAAAAAAAAAAAAAAAAAAAAAAGAAGGGCTTTGTTCCCTGAGGCATTTTCTCTTCCCTTTTCAAATATTAATTCTTTCTACTAAATAACTTGATGTCTTTTTTTCACTCCTGAAGCATTTTTCCGTGTTTTTCATCCTACCTAACATAATCTTATTCTGAACTATTAGAAGAAAATAATGTGTGCTCTATTATTAAATAAATTAAAAGGGGCGTGATAGTCAAAATCCTAATATACAAATAAAATCTAAGTAATTGCTCCTCATGTGCGTTAGGAAGTGGCTTGAGAACGATAGATTATATGAGAACTAAGGAATTTGTCACTTGCGAAAGTGGTAGGGGGGAAAAAGCACAATAGGGACTTTTCATGAAAACATCAGTCTATCTACTTTATTCCAAGCTGCTGATTTCCACGCTATATTAAATTTGAATGGAGATTAATTACAATAGATGATAATACCATTTGCGCCTACCAATCAGAATCAGAGCAGTTGTGAAGCTTCTTTGAAACTTGATCAAAGTGTGTCATTATGATCAATATTCCATCATATTTAATTTAATAATGGCTGCCATGCATGTGATTCATGATCCAGTGCAGTGTCTGGACACGCCATTTCATAACATGCCATGCCATACTATATGCCATGCCAGGACATGCATGTATGTATGTGTGTGTCCATATATTAATATATATATATATATATATACATATATGTATATGTAAGGGCAGAGAGACCGATGTAAGAAGAAGACAGACATCCTCATTCTCAAATAATGGGGTTAGATCCGCATTAATAGGCTCACGTATTCTCATGCAGCTTAAAATATACATAAATGTGAAGAAAAAGGGACAAAAGCACTGTTGGCCGTTGACCTCCATCATAGGCTAAGTGTTGGAGTGAATCTTTTATAATTTTGTATTCAAATGGGACAATTATAATATTGGTGGTGCTGCCCTCCGCAGGTGTGTAAACATATATTGCCTTCATACCTTCTGGTTTTTTATTCTTTGATAGAGTTCAACTGTTGTAATATTTCTTTTTCTTTTTCTTTTTCTTTTTTGTCAGTGAAATTCTTATCACAAAATTTTTAGCTATAATTAAGATAGATCAGTAACATACAAATGAAAATAGGGTCCTTTATGGTGCCCTTATTGCACTGTGCTGGTTCACAAATCTATCATAATTCTGACAATTTCAAAGTTTGAAACTTGTGAATTCTATCATAAAATTTACAATGTCAAGAATTTTTCTCTTCATACCATAAAAGTTGAATAGGTTCTTCTATATATATACTTTGTTTAGCCATGTTTGTATTAACATGCACGCAGGAGACCCGTGAGTGGTGACCAAAAAAAAAAAAAAAAAAAGAGAAGCAATAGTGCCGTGGGGCATTTTGGCTTTGGTTTTTTTTTTTTTTTTTTTTTTTTACCTAAATAATCACGCTCGTCCATAACCTATATGTGCCATACCAGTACCACACGGCTATGCACGTGGCAGGAATGAAAAAGTTCTCTCGCAACCAATTATCAAAGTTTCATAAATATGGTCTGATGTCCCGGTGCTATGACCTCGTCCGCCAGAAAGTATCTCCGATTCCTTTCGGAGAGAAAGCGGTCAGGTTGACTTTCGATGTCGTGTCATCTCGTATTTGGTCTAGATCTTATCAATGGTTAGATAAGATTGAAAGAAAACTCTGGAAGAGTGCTGTGGTCTTGCTATGGCTCTAAATGATAACAACTAAAGCACCCACTAGTAAATATATTAAAAGCCCACAACAACCTCATGAGAACCAGTATTATTACATATCCCAGGAATCCAAGAAAATATGAAAAGTCACAAACGACAGCAGGAAAGGATCTCCAATCATCTGAAAGAAGTAAGTCACATATTTGCCTTGTTCGTTTCGCTGATTCGAGTTTAGAATTCGAGTTTTGCTACAGTAAAAAGCTCTCACAAACAGTCACATTTATTTTTTATTTTTTATTTTTTTGCTACAGTAAAAAGCTCTCACATAAAATCACATCTCAACTCAAATTCTAAACTCGAATCAGCGAAACGAACGAGGACAGTATTCACGTGGCTAATAAATTTTTAGCCAAAATTAACATTGTTTTAGCAGCTACTATTCGTAAATAAGTTAAGTTAATTCTTCGTTAAAAAAAATCAAGTTAATTGCAAAAGTATGATGTGTGTTGATTATTTACTAGCATGCTTTACCTACACAGTTTATATAGCGCAATTAGTGAATTGTGGTTAGTTAAATATTAAAAGTCCCACATAGACTAAGTATAAGATGATAATTAGTGGGTTTATAAGCCCTTGACTCCCCCTTTAAGGTTGGTTTTTAAGGTTGAGTTCTACCTACTAGGTTTATAACAATAAATATCAGATCCAGTGATCACTATGTAAGTTTAAGTTAAAGCAATTGCATCCAAGAGGAAAGGATTGCCCTTGGATTAATGTTCACAATGTGGATTGTCATAGATTTAGGCCCATATATAGTTGATTTTACAAATCACCATGTCTAAGGGTGTTTATCCAATCCAATTAACTGACCAGACCGGTCTGATCTAATCCATTTTTAACGGATAGCCGATCTCAATTTGATTGGATTGGATGTGAATTCTTAAAAACTGACTCAGATTGGATTCGATCTTAATTTTACTTTCAAAACACTCAATCAAAACTAATCCAACCTCCCTATATTAAAAATATATATTTATAATATTGGTCCAAAATTTAAAATTTATTTTTTTCGCAGTCTCTTTCTTTATAGGTTATTCATTATTTCTTTTCGTTGAACTTTTTATGTTTATCAGATTGTACCTTTATTTTTATTTTTTAAGTTGTTTGTTGGATGTTTAATTAATTTGGAGTTTATACGCTTTTCTAGATTTTTGGATGTAAATTCTTGCTTCATTTTTTTAATGTAGTATTTAAATTTTATCTAGAAGATCTAACAAATTGGGTGGAACACGAAAATAAAAATAAAAAAAAAAATGTACAAAAAGTTCAAGAAGAAAACCGATTGGTACAATCCGTTACAAATCATCTATAATCGGATTGTATTGCATTGGATGATGCACTAGTAATTGGATTGAATTGGATAGAATTTTTAAAAACCGACTTTCAATTTAATTGGGTGTTATATTATCAAAAAGGTTGTATTGGATTGAATGAGCTCCTCTAACTATGTCAAGTGTGCAGTAAGCTACGTAGTATGAGCTACGTTTCTATGGCTGTCACAACGAATGGTGTAATCCAGGGAGGACTGCTACCCGATAGAATGTGGGATCCGTAAAGTCACCTAGTTGAGAAAATGGACTGCCATAGATATCATAAATATAAGATAATTAATGGCTTTATAAGCCATTGGATAAGCCGGTTTTGCAGGGGTTAATTCTACCAATAGGTTCCTAACATGATTCAACTCCAATATATTGTATCCTAAATATATTTGTTGTGACTAAGAAGTCATGGCTATACATACTTGTCGCAGGGTAAAGGAAATGTTCTGTTATAGAGTTCATTCGGTATACACAAAACAAATGCATAATGCTCCCCAAAGTATAACTAAAAGCACCTTATATATATATATATTTTTATTTTTTTTCGATGAGCTAAAATTTTTTTAAAGAAAAAAGAAGAATTGTGCTTACAAAGTAAACAAATTTAATTTAAGGAAATTTAATTTAAGGAAAACTCTCAAATATTTAACCCTCAACACCTTATAAGAATATAAGAAATATTCAAACTAATACACACTGATTAGATAAATTTTGATAAGATTTAAAATGAATTGGCTCACGTATACTGCATAAATACTCTTTATATAATTGATATTCCTGCAGGAAAAACAGCGTGGAAACATTCATCCCAAAGGAGGCCATGAACTGAGAGGAACAAAGCCTCAAATCTCAAGAAGATCAGGAACAATCCCCGTGATATTCCCCATGAAAAGTATATATTTCTATGTGTCATATTATCCCTTGATGAGCTTGGGTCTGCATCAGCAACAGCTTGAAAAACACATGCATCGACCAACCTGCAGCAGAGTTATTATCTATTGATTCTCTTTCTGAAGTAATAATCCGAAACCCCACAATTATTTTTCTTAATTCTGTTTTAGATAGACATTCATTATTTGCATTAATTTTATCCCTAATATATATTCTACAAGCATACCTGTCTTGTTAAAAGTGGTCGGAAATCAAATTAATAATTACAATATATTTTAGGATATACACGTACGTTGCCACATTCATCATTCTTTATTAGTAAAATAAAAAGGAGAGAGAAATTTATTGTCTAATAAGTATACATTTCCAAAATTATTAAAGGGGGAGGGGTTAGATGAATATGCTTAAATAAAGAGTTAGATGAAGTTCACAATTGAGGGTTGGCAATACACTTCAAATTACTTTTTAATATAGTTACCTCATCAGCTAGCTTGTTAATTTTTTGTTTTTGTTTCTATATCGAAAGTCTACAACTGGTGTAGGTAAATATGTCTTCTTAGTAACAAGAATACAAGGCGGGGGAATTCCAAGTAGTCATTTCACTAAGCAACAGACAATATGAGGAGGGAAAAAACAAAGTCCACTTGAAAGTTTGTTCAAATTTAGTTCCGACAAAAAGAGACGCTACTAAACAATAAAAATGTCTTTGGTCTTACTCTTGGAAATAGTACACCTTGCTATTTGTCTGATTAATGCTATACTCTGAATTTTAATATGCTTAAAGTCTCATTCACATTAGTATACAATATTTATGCTCTGAATTTGATTAATTAAACTCATGGAATTATAATTGTAACGTTGTAATTACTTTAACTGGTGAGAGCGGAAGATACTCTTTTCTCTACAAGACAAAATATTGTTCTTTCAATTGTTCTCAACTTGGAAAAGTAAAAATATCGATCGGATCACGTGCATGAGCCAAGTATGTGTGTATAAAATCTTTTGTTTTAAAGAATTTGAGAAAAGGAGTATATTCCTTAATTTCTATATTTCTAGCTAGCTTGCCATGCATGTATGCATGTGCATGCATGCATGTATGCATGTGCATGCATGTCATGGCACATATACCGTGCATGATGAAAGGTAAACATAATACTATAAATATATACAAATATTGAAATAAAATATATCACTGGCGCCTATCCAGACAATAACAGATAGAAAGAGAGAGAGAGAGAGAAAGGTCTTCTATATCTTGTCTCTCAAGATCTAGGGTTTTCCATTTTCTCCTATTATACAAACTGTTCAATCTCATCCACCCATTGTCTTTCCTTAGTTAATGGATTTCGAGGTCTCTTTTTTTGTAATATAGAGTTTTCTTTCTGTACTACTGGCATGACAAAGATAGAGAGTAAGGCAGGTGATAGAGGCCATGATTTCAGAGCCACCGGCCAGAAAGCTCTAATTCCAAATTATGGCTTGTCAGTACTAAGCAAACAAAATTACCATCAAATAATACTGTCAGCCTGTCTCCTTGTGTGAGTTAAGGACGGGAGAAAAAAGTTTATTTGCAAGAAACTAAGATGAAGGGTAGTATAAGTAATTCTGAATGCTCAAAAACAACCCTCTCAAACCAAAACAACGGCGAAAGTGAGAGCGGAGAGAATGATGACGATCAAATTAGTAAGCCTAACAAGAACAATGGAGGATTAAGCTCGAGCAACAGCACGGTGGAGGAGAGTAGTGAGAAGAAATCGTCAGTACGGCCTTATGTTAGATCCAAGGCGCCAAGGCTCCGGTGGATGCCCGATCTTCATCTCCGTTTTGTTCATGCTGTGGAGAGGCTCGGTGGACAAGAGAGTAAGTCCTTTATGTGTATTATTTTTTAGCTATTCTTTCAATTCAAGCATATTCTCATCTCATGTAAAAGAACATTTTTTATAATTGGCTGAAAATTAATATTCTTAAAATATGTTTACAATTTCTATAAAATTAGTATTAAGGTTGATTTGGGATATTATAGGAGCAACCCCAAAATTGGTTCTTCAGCTGATGAACATCAAGGGATTGAGTATTGCCCATGTCAAGAGCCATTTGCAGGTTGGTGTTTACCAGCTAAGAATTTCTAAGTATTATCTTTCAAGTAAATCTTAATAGAGTTATAAGTTAAGTAATAGAGTTAATTATTCTACATTAGTTTTCTTCTTAATTTCTCCATTGACCTAATTCAGTATTTCTTTTCTAATGGACGTTAACTAATTCCTCTTTAACTTTTCTTTAATTTTTTTCATCTTTATCAAATATTAGATGTATAGAAGCAAGAAGATTGATGACGCCGGCCAAGGTACATCGTATATATTAGTTTCCTGCTAGCTTAATTTTCTTTTATAATCACCACAAAATCAGGATTTTCAATCAACTTTCCCCTAATTGTTCTGTTCAATTTTGTGTGTGGCGTTTGTTGACAGTACTAGCCGATCATAGGCATCTTGTGGAATATGGAGACAGAAATATTTACAACCTCAGTCAACTTCCTATGCTTCAAGGATACAATCAAAGACATAATTCCAGCTTCAGGTAACAATTCACACAATATAACTACTGTAAATTCTGCTTGTATATAACTTCATTCATTCATTTGCATCAAAAAAAAAAAATCCCCACCAATTAATCGATCAACTTGTCATGTCCTAATTAGATATGGATTCGACGACCCTTCTTGGAGTTCTTATGGAAACTTGAGACAATATCCCAGATCAGATGGATTTTATGGCACCACAATCTTTGGTAGCACTACAACTAGCAACTGGAGTAGTACAATTCCTTGCAGCTTTCCCACAAGGAATAATACTATTTCCTCTTTGATCACCGAGAACTCAGCTTGGAAAACTCATAATAAACAGAAGAATGATCACCAATCTCCCCGCCCTCAAACCCGATTAAGTATCCCAAATGATCTCAATGCTGTAAAACATTTGCAAGCTGTTAATAATGCTCCTAGAGAATCCGATTCGGTAACTACTATACAAGAACAAAGCAAGAATTTGAAGAGGAAGGCTTCAGATTGCGGCGAAAACCTTGATCTAGAGCTGTCTCTTAGGCTAACTTCAAGAAATAATGTTATGGATCATAAAAAGAAGGAAAGAAGTGCTTTTGGAGAGGACGAAGTTGATAGTAGTTTGTCTCTGTCATTGTCATCGAATCCCTCCTCAAAGCCAATTAGAAGGTTGAAGGAACAAGCTGCTGATAGTAGTTGCAAGGAGATGAACGGAAAGAGAACAAGTACTCTGGATCTGACTATATGAATTAGGCTAATTCTAAGTGAGATCTTGAGGTACTTGTTCCAAAAAAAAAAAAAAAAAAAAGGTTTTTGTACGTTCTCTTTTGTACGAACACAATCATATCAATATCGACCAGCTCGTTCTTTGTTCTATTTCTTACTCATTTCTCCTGTGTTATTCTATTAGCACAATATATCTGCCTATCTGCAAACTTGAAGTATTGGTGAACAAATAATTATATGATTTGGCAAATCTAAAATGTAAATTCAATATGTAATTCTTTGCCCTTACAAATTTTTTTCCCATTGTTGGGGGAAAAAAAAAAATTTGCACTCGGGTCTTTACCTTGTTATTAGCAGATAAATAATTACTCTTATAAGCATGTAAATATTTGAAGTTAGTTTGCAAAAAAGCTCATGAAACTTCGCGTTTAAAATTGGCAAGATCAACATTCTAAATACAAATTAAGATTAATAGAAAAGTCTGTTTGGGACGCAATAAGAGAAGAGAATATTGGGAGGGACATATATGTAAAACCCTTCACGCTAAAATTCTTAGTCAAGCTTTCTTAATTTTCAAGAAAAAACCTAGCTAAGATGAGCTGATTATGTACTTGTTATTTATTCCTCGTTATACCTATAGTATTGCATCCACCACGTGAACATAATCTAGGTATTGTTCGACGAATCAAGTTATAAGTTGCTTTTTGATTTATCAGATGGAAGAAAACTATACGAAGATTGATACTTTATGTTTGGCCAATGTTGTTTGCCATGTCAAATGTTGACGGCTATAGATCTTCAGATGAGATTAATTAATTAATGTGGAAAACCATTTCTTGTCTTATAATATTTGGCTCTGGTTGAGTTAATTTAGGTAGATAAAAAATATTGAAGTGAAGAAATTGGAGTAATTGGTACTTGGATAGCATTTTAAGGCATCCAGAATTCGACTAAAACAAAAAAGATTGTTGAACTAAAAAAAAAAAAAAAAAAAGGACAAAACAATATTTGGATAGGATTTTAAGGCCCCAAGAACTCAATTGATACAAGGATCAAGCTTTTGGGATTCATAATTCTCCTTATTCAGAAAATCTTGATTCATTGTAGTTAGGGCTCGGCGTTGAATTGGTAAATAAATTGAGCAAAATAAAATTAAAAATAAGGATACAGCTATTGAATGGAAGTACTTAATTAGAAAAAAAATAATGAAGGAATGCTTAATAAACACTTTTTTTAGAAGTATACTTGTGTACAAATATAACTGATTAATATATCAATTAGCAGTGGCATGTGCCTCTATCCAAATTTTGTAATTCTAATTCTCTCTGAAATTTTCTCAAAAATGTTGATTGTGCCCCTATTTAAAGGAAAAATAGATAACTACACCCACATTTAATAAATAAAATTGATAATTATGTTTTCATTTCGATAAAAATATCTATAATTTTTAATACTGTCTCCACTAAAAAAATAATAAAAAATAATTAAAAAAACTCGCTTCATCACTAATATCAATTATTAACAGCTCCTGTGTAATATATCCAGATGATTTCCGCACGTGGCCTAGTTTATTAGCCCGATCTAACTAAAATATAGCAAATTCTGGGACATCTTTGGTTGTTCCGAATGCGCATGTATATCTTTATGTTGCGTTCTGTATGTAGCTTGAGTCTCTAATGCTTTCAAACTACTTTTGTTTTAGGGAAATAAATCAAGAGAAAACGACTTGAAATGGTTCAGATTTTTTTTTTTTTTAAAGACTTCAAATGGGGTTTAAGCAGTGACATATATATTATCTGCAAAATAGATACCACGAATTATGCCACTAAATTCTTATTAGGTATACAAAAAATATTAAAGAATTTGATTTTAATGTTTTTAGGCATGGACAGAACTTGATCATCCTGTTGTCTTTTACATTCTAATAATGGAAAGAAATGACTTTATAACTTTCATACGACCAAGTCAATTTGGTAAACGTAAAACATGCTTCCTTAGAGTTTTGTGCATTGTTGCCCCCAACTTTTTAGATTTTCTTAAATATGACCCCAAACTTCTAGTTTTAACAATTAACCCTATAAAATTTCTAAATAATTGTAATTTCCCATTTTGATTAGCTTCCCCATAAATTGAAAATAGAAATTCCACGTGCCCCTCATGCTAAAATGGATCTCATGTCCGCTAAAAAAATCCAAAATATAATTCAAATCGTAATGCAAATTTTTCAAATTCAAATGTTCAATATAATGGGAAGTCAATAAATAAGGGACATTGGAATAGTTTAGAAAGTTTATGGGAATTTGTCAAAATTAGAAATTAATTATGGGGCAAAATAACAAAAGTAGAAAAGTTTGGGCAGCGACAATGTAAAAAAACCTTTTTCATTTATTTAGCTATTCTCAGGAAGTAAACTCAACATATTGGAAACATGATTGACTAAACCATGATTTGTTGCTTATTACAATTAAATTTGTTTAGACGGTGAATGACTGCTTCTGAGTATCAATCGCATTGGTGAGCTGATTGGAGTCATTCAAGTCGATAGAATACTTTACAAGAACATAACGTGCGGAAAAATCAATGAACACGCAGATTTAGAGTGGTTCACTTTCAATATGAAGGCTATGTCTATTATAGAGTCTCGGGGTTTCACTATATCTTGTAAAGAGTACAATTACAATGAGAAATAAGAAAGGGAGAGAGTAGATGAGGGGATTTAGAGAGAGAATCTAGAGAGGGAGGGAATGGATACAAGACATGAGTCGTTATTTGATGAATGAGATCCGAATGAGATGTCTAATTCGTGATCTTAATCCCCCATTTATAGGAGACGATCACTAGTTTCCTTTTTCCTTGAGCTAACATGCTGTCGATTGGAGAATGCATAGTTTCCTCTTCCTTCAGTTGACCTTTCCATTTCTTATTTCCTGATTTGGTTTGTGGTTGCTTTCCTCTTCAATATTGATTTGATTTGTGCCTTTAATATCATATTTGATTGTATTGGATTCCGTGGCCTCTAAGGAACTTTCTTTCTTGATTTATCCATAGCCAGTCAATTTTAGTTGACTTGTTACTCTAAATGTTGTCTACATGTACAGCTGTGATTTTAGTACTGATTTTATCCCTAACACTGATCTTCTCTCTTATCATTTTTAGCTTATTTTCTTATATTCTATTCGCAGAGTATACGAGTTAAGACTACATGTAGATTTTTAAAAATTGTGATCATAGATAGCTTGCATGGGTTACAATCAATTATTTATAACTTCTATTTCGACCTTTCGCATTTGCTATTCGTTAGTAAAAGGAAAATGAATAAAGACGTTTTAAATTAGTCTTTCCTCCTGCATCTTTGAAATAGAACAATGAAGCAAGCTTGTTTTATTACGTATTAGAATTGGAAAATGAATTATTGAGGACTTCTGGTGCATCATGCTAGCACTTTATGTTTAAATATTTAAAAATAACACGATATTTAGTCATATTTATACATTATATAATTTAATACGAAATTTAAATTTAGTGCAATATGTAGTTTAATATCTAATACGGAAAAAATAAAAAAAAATAAAAAAACATGTATTGGACATATTGTATAATTTTACACACACACACACCCCAAAAGGAAAAAAAAAAAAAAAAAAAAAGAGTCATATTTAAAGACATAAAGGTTCTCAAAAATATCCAAGTCAAGACCAGGACAGGGTTGGGATCAAGGACCGTGATTTTAGTTTGACTTTCAGGACCAGGGTCATGGTCTAGGGTCTAGTTTCGAACTGGTGTCGAGGTCAGCTTTTGAGATTGAAATACATGTTATTAGGGTCACATTTTAATATTAAGGCCTCATTCATTTCACGATTCGAGTTTTCAGATTTAGGTTTCTACTGTAAAAAGTTCTCAAAAAATGTCACATCAAAATTTTTTACTACAATAAAAAGTTCTCAGAAAATATCACATCTCAACTCAAATTGAAAACTCAAATCCCGAAGTGAACAAGGCCTAAGGTTGAAGTCAAGTTTTGAGACCGACGTCACTGTAAAATTTTAAGGCCAAACTCAAGGTTGCCTTTTAGGACCAAGTTCGGGGTCAAGGTCAAACTATAATTTTCTAGAAAAAAAAAAATTTGAGGGGTCAAAATGAAATTTTACTTTTTATAAATTATTTTTGATACCTTAGTTTTTTAAAATTACATCTTTATCCCATCGTTTTAAAAAAAATTATAAATCTCTCAACTTTTAATAAAATTATATTTTGGTCCCTAACCTTTTCAAAAATTAAGTTTTCTTTCTTAGTGTTAGAGAATTACATATTAACCCTTAAATTTAAGAAAATAATGTTTTTGCCTGATTTTGCAACCAAAAAAAAAAAAAAAAAGCCTTTGCAAAGAATCCCCTCCCTCCTTCTGCCCATCCCTTCATTCTCCTCTCAACAGTACTGGAGTTTGGGTTTTGTTTTAGGGGGCACAAACTAAAAATGTTAAAAGCGCTAAAAAAAATAAACCTCTAATATTATTAACTAGTTGTTTTTTCTTTGACATATAATTAACTAGTTGGAAATATGTTATACACGTGCATATTGATCTATTTATTGAACTTTTTGATACGTCAGTTTAAAATTTGGAAGAGTTTAATTTTTATTCAAATTTATTACTCTTTTAAGCGTTTAGTTTAGTAAAGAAAAATATATTTAAGTAAAATGGACTAAAATGCACGTTTCAATCAAAATATGTTTGTTTTTGAATGAATTGTTTCTACGGTATAGACAAGTAGAAAATATTCAAATATTAAAGATTTTAGTAATTAATTTTGATTAAAATTTTTTTTTTGACGTACATGGAAAATAGTAGTTGGGAGTGTCAAAAAGAAAAAAAAAATGATGTTAAAGTATGCATGGACATACTTGAAAAAATGATATAACTTCAACAAGGGGAAATTAGAGAAAATATGTTTATGTGAAAGTAGTAACTGAGAGTTTATTTGAAAAAAAAAATCAATCTTAAATTAGGGTTACATTTGAGATATATTATTTTAATTGGTCATTTAAATTTTTTTTCTATGAGGTTCACGTTTGATACAATAAAGAGTATATGGAAAAAAATTCTAGAAGGGACGAATTTGAAAGAAAATTATTTTTATGAGAGTCAATTAGAAAAAATAATTCAATGTGGTACATTTAAATTTAAAAGATTTTATAGGAAAAATATCAAAAGAACAATAAGAAAAGAAAACCAAAAAGGAAAAAAAAAAAAAAGAAAAAACATGTACAGATTGGATTTTGTAGAAATATATTTGAAATTCTAGTTAATAGAAGGGCACATATGAAAAAGTTTTAAAAAGACCATATGCTAAAAATGAAATGTCAAAAATCTAGGGGTGCAAATGCACCCCCGGTTCTTCTCATCCTCTCAATATTGGGTGGGTGTCGAGGTCAAAGTCAATCTAAGCCGGGAATAAGACCTGAATTTGTCTTCTTAATATTTAAATATGTAATACAGTACGATGAGAAAACAAACTGGTGTAGTGTAACAATAATTTTATACGACAAGAATTAAACACCTTACAATATAAAAACTATAGAATACAATAGAAAAACTGTGGATCACCGAACGTGTCTTAAGTGAATATTAGGTAAAATAGTAAGTAAGCAAATAAATGGATAAATATTAAGTAAATAATATATTTACTTGACAAAGAATCAGTAAGTTGTGTATATACTCTTAATATAACAGGTAATATAGGAACTACGTATACCCCAATACCCGAGTTTAATAAAGCAGGTATTCTCATGCCAAAATCCGGACAAAAAAAAGTACTCATATAGTAAATACAAATTGCAAATAAAATGTTTATCGATTACAAAGAAAATGATTAAAACATGTAAATAAATTTCAACCGTTGATCTTATGTGCTTTGATCTTGGCCTTTAATTCCCAAAGTCGCTACTCAATGTTCATGACGTGAAGGTCGTCGTCATTAGCCGTCAAGAGCGTATCTTGAATATATAATCCGATTTTAAATTCCCGTTATATTTTACAATAATTTCTTTAAAAATGAACATTTATCAAAATAATCTTATTTGAGAAAATTACATGGTTTGTGATGGTTTTATATGTAATACAAAGAGAGATTAAACTGTGCTCTCTCGATCGCCACACCACACCAGCTCTGTGTTTAATCTGGTGATTTGAAAAAATCTATGGTCTCTTTAATTTTATTGGTTCGAATTTTTAATTTTAATTTTGTTATTGTTAAAAGTTCTTATAAAAGGTCACATATAATTTTTTATGCTACAGTAAAAAATT
This sequence comes from Morus notabilis, assembly GCF_000414095.1. NCBI lineage: Eukaryota > Viridiplantae > Streptophyta > Magnoliopsida > Rosales > Moraceae > Morus > Morus notabilis. The sequence goes on along the minus strand of NW_010359479.1, from coordinate 247,078 downwards.
ATCATATAAAATTACATCTTAATTCAAATTAAAAACTCACGAGACTTATAATCATAATCGTAAGAAAGTGGTTTTTTCCTGTAATTTCCCAAGAAAAAGAAAAATCACTTTGAAGTAAGCCTATAGTGAAAGAAGACTGGCCCAAACCCATAAGAATGGTTCATAACGATTCCAGTCCATGCAAACCCAAAATTGAAAACCTTTGGTTGGATTGATCACAAGGATCCCTGTTTATTTGCTATTAAAATAAAAAATAAAATAAATAAAATAAAATAAAATAAAAAACAGCAAGAGAATCCTTTGTTTTCTTCTACTCTGTAAAGGACATGTTAGAAGGTGTTTTAACAAAATTGATTTTTTATTTCTCTTTGATAGAACAGAATTAATTTGTTACCTAGTATGCTAATCATCCCAACGTTTACCCAGAAGCCAGAAGTTAGACAATCTGAACATAGAAAAGAAAACCATAAAAATTGTACGGTGTAACTAGGTGATCAAATTTTCTCTGCTGGAGAAAATCAAAACAGTACCCCTTTAATTTTGGGTAAATCAAAATTAAATTATACGTTTTGTTCATGTGTTTTTGAAAATTCAAAATTAACCTTAATATATTTAATCTATCCCAAAATTATATTCCACATTTTTTTTAAAGAAGTAAAATAAAACCATTTATTTAAGTGGCCAAATTGTTGAAAATGACATAAATATCCTTAAAGGTAAATATTTAATGATTATCTTAAATATTAATAACTTAATTTAGAGAAAAGAAAAGGGAAAATTTTCAATAAAATAAATTCTATCCTTTTTTTTTTTTTTTTGTTGAAAAAAATCCAAAACTTAACATACTAGATTGGTCTAGCTCTATACAGGACCTAACGCCCTAGTCATTGAGTACGACTGTTGGATTTGGACAAGGTAAATCGGTCTTGTCTTACACTAAATCCTGCTTTATTGTCACCCAAAACATGTTGGCTCGTTTTTTTCTTGATTTTATTTAGTTTTAAAGTGAATTTTTCAAAACAATTTTACGTAATTAAAGGCTAAAATAATGTCTTATAAATAGTAATTATTGAGACTATTTTCAGTACTTTAAAAGCTTTGACTAGTTAAAGGGTTGTTTTATAATTTTGGCTAAAACTCCTATTTTTTCACATAAACTTTCTAAATATGTGCACCTTTCTACACATGAGATTTTAGGCGGACATCCACTTGTTTTGCATTTCAGACATTTGTTTGTACTTGATTATTTTAAGTTTGCTTAAGACCAGTTATATATATGCATGGTGAGTATGCTTGGGCTGCCCAATATTCTCGAATATATATATATATATGTAATTCACCCTTAGTGGGAGAGTATATATGTGGTTCCTAGTGTGTTTGATAAGATTATTGTCAGTATCCTATTGTTAAGACAAGTTGGGGTATACATGGACCAATTAATCTTATGCAAAAGGGAACATAAATAGTGCAATAGCTCAACTTGTAAAATATTCCAGCCCAAGTAATTAACATTCGTGTGCTTAAAGTTCCACTGCAATAAATTCTGGAATCATATTCCCTTATGCTCCCAAGTAACGTAGCTAGAAATGCATAGAATTCTTAGCTACTGCTCATGTCAAAAAGATTTGAGAACAACTTGAGGTTACTAAATTTGAGTTGAAATTTTTACCAACTGTTTAGTACATTGTTATCAGTAAAGCGATGAAGTATTGAAATATATGTCGCAAATCACTCCCATATATAACTCACAACTTGATGAAATTTTCAATATCCGTTGATCTCTAAGCATTAGTTAAAGTCGATTCCTGCTCACATTGTTCTCTCTCTCTCTCTCTCTCTCTCTCTCTCTCTCTCTCTCTCATAAAACTATGCGTGTATATATGTATACTTATATAAGCTGAACAACAAGCAGCAAGAGATTAGGCAAGATTATCAAATGGCTTGCATAGACCCGGTTGTCCTTTCTTGCATCCCAAAACAGGATTGTGGAAGCCAAACTCTACAAAGAATTGCTAGGCAACTGCAGTTTTACAAACCGCCCAAACTAGACAGAGAGGACCAAAAAGACGTTGGCAGAGGTCCAATTTATGCGATCAACGAACAATTGTCGGCTTGTGCCGATTGGAGGAAGAGAAAAGCGGCCGTCCTAATATGCCTTTTTGAAGGTCCTCAAGGCGAGCTGCGAGTTATCCTTACCAAGAGATCCATGAAATTGTTGTCATATCCAGGTATATATGTGTGTGTGTGTGACTAACATTTTCTATTGGGACTTCATAAATCCTACGCCAATTAATCTACATGTCATGGCATGGAGTAAATATGCAAACAAACTGCGCAAGTACGTACGCCATGTATGATCAATTGGTTTTCTTACGTAAATTTTTTTTTTTATAAATCAAGAACCTACTCAAAGTTACAACATGACAGTTTCTATATGGCTGAAAAATCAGTAGTACTGATCATTATTACTGATATTTAATTAACATTCTTCAAGTAAAAGGAATGATGGTTTGAGTGCATGAATCCAATCCTAATAACGTTAGGGGTTTTTTATTTCTTTTTACTCTGGAAAATAGGAGATGTAGCATTGCCTGGTGGAAAAATGGAGGAGGGAGATGTAGATTATTCAGCAACTGCTTTAAGAGAAGCTATGGAAGAAATTGGCTTGGATTCAAGTCTAGTTCAAGTTGTTGCAAATTTAGAGCCCTTTATATCCATGCAGGTTTTAGTTATTTTTTTTTATTTTTTTTTTTGGTTATATATATTCCGATGAATAATTGATGAATATATGGTTATTAAAGAGATGTGCTAATTGAATTTTGTGCGGTAATTTTGTGCAGCATCTACTTAAGGTTATCCCTGTCATAGGTCTTCTAGATCGAGCAGAGGATTTCAAACCTGCACTCAACATTGACGAAGTTGATGCTGTTTTCGACGTACCTCTGGACATGTTTCTCAAGGTTTGTGTGATTCCATTTTCTTGTATATAAAATTTTCATTTAGACATTAACGATGGAATTATCGATATCGAATTTACCAAAATATCGGCAGAAATATTTTTGGTGGAAAAATATGTAAACATAGAAATTCATCTTAACTTATTAAATTTTAATTGAAGCTTTTAAAAACTCTAAAATAATTAGTATAGTACAAAAGTTAGGTAACTTTGACAATTAAAATACTAGGATATGATAAATATGTACGATAAGAAGACTTAGAGTATGGTAAATTATTAGCGAACGCAATTTCAAGTTAAGTAAACTAGCTAATTGAAAAAACAAAAATATATTGAAGTTTAACCTAATCAGGTACCTTATATGCTTAGGTCATATAGGATAAGATGAAAAAGTATACTTATGTTCAGCGGCGGAACTAGAAATTTTTTTAAGAGAGACATGAAGTGAACAGAAATTTTAACTAAAATAACAATACCATTATTTTAATTGAGTTTAATTCACTTTTTGAAGTTTACGGTTCACAAAATTATGGATTTATATAATATTTTAGTTGATTCTGGCTTTGATTTCAATTGTTTTCATTTATTGATTTGGGTTTGATTTCGATTGTTTTGATCTGTATATTTTATTTTCCTGATTTGGATTGAAGTTTGATTAGATTATTGTTTTTTATTTTCTTTAATTTTTTATTATAAGTTTTTATTTTTATCTTTTGAACGTTTTGAACTATTTTTATGTTAAAGGGAAATTTATACATGTTTTAAAAACTAACCTCATGGTACTAAAAATATGTTTCTTAAAACTTGAAGGTACCTATTTAATATTATAAAAAAAACACCAAGTATTAGGAGCATGTTTCACTATATCACGGGGTATCAAAATGATTTTATTTCAATTAAAAATACAAGTATCTTAAACTTCAAAAATTAAATTTTAGGGTATGATTGAAATTTTACTAACTCTGTTTATTTCACCGATTCGAGTTTTGCTACAGTAAAAAGCTCTCAAAAAAAGTCACATCTAATTTTTTTATTACAGTAAAAAATTCTCACATAAAGTCACATCTTAACTCGAATCAACGAACTAAACGTATTCTAAGAATATTAATATAATATTACAAATTAGATATTTCAAGGGGAGCAAATTAAAAGTAGCCACTTGGATGGAGGGCAGCGCTCCACCACTGCTTATATCAATAGCGAAAAGAAGTTCAAAAGTATTGGGAATACTTTCTTGGTTTAAAACATATTGGCATCAACGTGTGGATACTTTTCGTGGTACTTGACAACTTGCTTATATGATTTTGGAATCAAGAATGACTATTTGTCTTGTTATATCAAGTAAATTAACTTTGAAAGAATATCAAATTGACTCCAACACAATATACATAAATATATATATGTATAATTCTAGAAAATATAAATATATATACATGAACTTGACCACATGCAAAAGTAAAATTCAAAATAAAAATATACATAATATCGAAATTTTACTGAAATATGATTGATATTTTACGAAAAATCTTATGAAACTTTTCTTAAATTGCCACCAAATTCTTTTATTTTTAAGCTTTAACGGAAATTGATATTTCAATAAAAAAAAATTAGACTTTTTCTTGTGTTTTCTCTTTTTTGAGAACACTGATGTTCTCTGTTTATCAGTCGTCAAATATGTATTAAATATAGTTAAAAGTCAAATCAAATTGAAAGAGTAATACATATCCGACAACTAATAAGTAAAGAATACCAATATTTCTAAAAAAAATAGAGAACACTAGGAAAATTCTCAAAAAAAATTAGTATTTACGAAAATTTTCACAAAAAAATTCCCAAATATTCACGAAAAGCTATTGAACCCCTTTTTTAATATGGAATAAAATTATTTTAGTATCCTCTGTTATATAATAAAACATCTCGTTGGTATCCTGTGCTTTTAATAATATTAAAACGGTACATTCACTTTTAAATAAATATTCTTTAGATACATTGACACAAATTTTGATACATAAAATGTCCATTATATCCTTCTCACTAGTTAACAACAAGTAAATAATTTTTTGAAAAAAATTAAGAAAATAATTTAAAACATTTAAAAATTAAAAAAATAAATCAAAATAGATTAAACTATTTTTAGAAAATACTTTTAAAATTATTAGTTTCTATTTCATTAACGAAAAGGGCAGTTTGGACATTGTATGTCCTAAAAATTAGTCTCAAATTATCAAAAAAACAATTCTTTTAAAGTAAATGTGTTATTTTAATATTATTAAAAATACAGAGTACCAAAATAATTTTATGATTATCTCTTTTAATATTTATATTGTCAAAGCACAACCATTTATGCAGAAATAACGATGAAAATGTCCATTTTTTAAACATTGGCTGTTGTAGCAATTAGATTATTTTCTTATTTCTCTTTTTCTGCTTTTTCAACATTTCATCCCAACAATACTACAATATATATATATATATATATATATATACACACACACACACACACACACAAACAAACAATTGTTAAAAGGTATCGCTAATAGTTAGTTCTTATTTTAAATAAGCAAAAACTTTGTATGAAAAGAAAAGGAAATGATTTTAGAAAACTAAAAGACAAAAACCTAAAAATAATAAAGAAAAAAAAATATCATTCATAACTCTCATCATCAAATTTTAGAGAAGAAAAAAACGGAAGATGATGAGAGAAATTGACCTTTCAAAAAAAATTGCGGAGCTCCCAGGCCTGTTTCTAAATTAATAGGATCTTAGCTGGACTTTACGCATTAAAAATTTTTTTATTAAAAAAAGATTAGTTCGATCTAATTTTGACCAAACTTAAAATTTGGAAAAAAAAAAAAAAAGGTTGGGGCGATTTCTTACTATCGATGTTTGATATTAACATGGAATTTAACTATTGGTCCTAAAATGTTGGAAATGTGACACACGTCCAATCCTATAGCTTCCGTTCTCACATATAAACACTATTCTTAGCGTGGAAGATAGTCTGAATTTCATAATTTAAAAAGAAAGTGTAGAAAGGTTGTGCAAATATAACTTTCGATTATCACTACTGAAAGTTTACGATAAATTTTTAAGCAGGTTTTTTCACACTTAAAATTTATGTGGCAACTAAAATATGTTAGTGAATCACGTCTCTTTTTCAAAATTAACAATCTTGATTTGCTTACTTCATCGATTTAGTTATTATTCTTACAATTATCGTCTTTTGTTACACGTTTTTTCTCTTTAAACTTTTCATTTGAAATGACTCATGGATCGGGTCTATGTTTTTCAAGGACTCTAATTATGTCTTAGAGTCATTTGAATATGCACTAATATTTGTATTTCTCTTGTTTGATATGAAATTTTCGTTGGTTAGTTTACTAATTCATCTAAAAAATTTAAGTTGTTAAGAGGTGGGTCAATAATAATTTTGATATTTTGACACTTCTCTTCACGTGTGGGCTGGACAATGAGCAACGGTAAATTAATTAGAAAGTCCAACATGTGAATATTTAAACCCGATATATATTAAAAACTCAACGCATAATGACAATTTAAATGAAAATAAAGAATGTAATTATGAGAGTTTAAACTCAAGACCTCCTTTTCTGATACTATGTTAGTTTATCAATTAATCCCAAAAGGTTAAGATGTTAGGAGGTGGGCTAATAATAATTTTTATATTTTAACATCTTTTTTAACAAAAGAAAAAAGAAGAAAATAATAAAAAATAAAAAATAAAAAATAAAAACGCTTCTTTTAGTCTACTCCACTAAGTCAAATTCGACCGCACATTCTTTATATAGGACAGCAAAACTTTTTCATCGTCTACGCTATCTAAAACAAAGATAATTTCGTATCAACTTGGTGACATTTAGTTTGATATAATGGAATGAGAATAGAAATATAAATTACAAAGTAATAGAATGGTAATAAGGATAGATTAAATAATTTATTCAAATTTTGTTGTTTAGTTGAACATTGGAATTACTATTGGAATCACAATTATTATGTTTATTAGTCTTTAAAATATAATGGAAAAGCATATGTTTTGACTAAAATACCCCTTCAATAATCATTAATAATATTTAAAAAAATGAGATACTGAAAAGGGCATTTAAAGTTAATTTTAGTACATTGGAAGGGATAATTTAGAGAGAGAATTTAAATTAAAATCAGTTTTGAAATAGAATAATCATTCAACCGGTTCCCTTTAGCAATTTTTATTTAACTATTTTATGGAATAGTTATTACAAAAAAATAGCAATTTTTAAGTGTTTTTGTCCAAACAAATTACATAAGAATGACTAGATTCTAGAAATCGATATTTCATTCTAATGGTCAATCTATCAAAATAAACGTACCCTTATAGTAGTTGTGTATTTATTAATCCGTCGTGGAAAAGGATCGGAATAGAAAGGGAACTGTATTAGGAATCAATATCATGCATTCTTGTTCAGCTCTAATATTATATTGTTTTTTCTTTTTTTTTAGGGAGTTTCTCTAATATGACTAGAAAAATAAACTACTATTAACTCCCTATTGAGGGGTAGTCATTTCATGACCGGAAGAAGGTCGAGTGCCTAGTTCAAATAGGCCGAATAGACAGAACAAGCCGAACACCTGGTCCAAATAGGCCGAACAGACAGAACAAGTCGAACACTTGGTCCAAACGGGATGAATAGGTCGAACACCTGGTCCGACCATCGGGTTCAACCACATGCCGAGTACTTGGTCTGAATAGGTTAAATACGCCAAACACTTGATCTGACTACTGGGTCAGACCACAGACGGAGCACCAGGTCTAAATAGGGCGAACATGCAGAACAAGTCAAGCATCTGGTCTGAACAGGCCAAACACCGGGTCCGAATAGGTCGAGCACCTAGTCCAACCACAGGCAGAGCACATGGTCTAAAAAGGCTAAATAGGCAAAACACCTGGTCCAACCACAGGCCAAGCACCTGATCTGAACAAGCCGAACAAGTAGAACAAGTTGAGCACTTGGTCCGAACAGCAGAACACCTAGTCCGAATAGGCTGAACACCTGCTCTGACCACCAGTTTCGATCACAACCTAAGCACTTAATCCGAGCACTCTCCGTTACCGATTAACAGAACAGGACAATTGTCTAAGTAGCCAACTGACTACCACGTGGCCTCCTCTCTGCAATCTCCATTGGGGGCTCCCTCCACGTACAAGAGCGTGACACATGTCGTATGATCAGTACCACTTTACACCGAGTTACCTCTAGATTTCAGGTCGCATCTGGGCACTACTTTGCTCTGGAAACACTATAAATGCCAAAATTATTAGCTCCAAAGGTACATACAAACTCTATACGTGGACTCTGTCTCTCTATTAATCGCTCTCGATCAGTAATCTGACTTGAGCATCAGAATGCCTTTAGCAGACACCACGTCAGTGTCTTCCTCACTTTGAGGCCATCTGCCCTTTTGTTGTAGGTTAGAACAATTATAGGGATCCGTCCCGAATAGTGTTAGGGCATGCGCATAAAAGTGATAGGGATTTGTCTGAATATCTATCCCTAACAGTGCTAGGGATCCGACCATAAGAGGTAGAGAAGAGAGCCCGACTACCATCTACTTCTGCATGCGGTGTTGTGCTAGATTTGAGCATCAACACTCCTTACTTTCTGTCTTCAGATCTGTATCATAAACTATTTATTTTGTATAATTTTTTAATTTAATGTGATTTTAACCAGACTTAATGGTTAGAAACTGGTCATACTAATAGGGAAGTCTTACCGAAGAAATTCCCTTTCTTTTTTAACGGTATATTCTGGCAATAAATTTTCTAATCTGACCTTCCATATAAAAATGCTTTGCGTGAAGCTTGAGCTCCCATAAAATAAAGATGACTCCACCATTTTGTATGGGCACACCCCTGAGACCCCGATATCAAGGAGCCAAATAGAAATGCTCTCTACCCCATCAAAATCCCACTTCCCTAAAAATCAGCAATCACGTTGATGAAGGGGAGTGGAAATTGCGTTCTCGTCCTAGACTAAACTAACAATGCGGACGGATGCGTATAAAATATAGAAGTTTAATATGATATTTATTCAAATATTGAAGGGCGTCATAATATTAATCTGAAATAACAAATTTCTTCATATTTCCTACATGAATATTTACGTTACATAAATACTATATGATAAATACTATATTACGCTTTTTTATTTTTATATGTACTTGAAAGTACGTCTTTCAAGTAGGACTATAATATAATTCACAGCATATTTTGAATACTCTTTTTTTTTTTTTTTTTTTTTTTTTTTTTTTTTTTTGCCTTTTTGGCCAGAGTAGGGGTTTGGGAAGACTTTCCGCTCACCCTCACCATGTACGGTCAATTATATATTTGTCTACAAGAAATTGGAGAGTAGTTATAAGGTTAATAATTGCTTTATTATGTCATGGACTCTTTGTAAGTAGCTTCTATTTTTATATTGCATTAATGGCATTGCTCTATTTCTGTGTTTATGCAGATGGACAATCATAAATTCGAGGAGAGAGAATGGATGGGTTGGATGTATGTTGTCCACAACTTTGAATTTTTGTCTGATCAACATGGGGTTCTTGGCATCAGGGGTTTAACTGCAAGCATTCTTATTCGAGCTGCCTCAATTATCTACCAGCAAGCCCCATGCTTTGGACAACATCATCTCCCTGACTTCCAACAACTGCAAAGGACCTTGATGTAATTTCACATGATGTATAATATCATATAACTAGCTTGGATGATCAATATTAGAGGAGCTTAGATTATCCCAATTATATACTGTTTGATAATGAATACCATATACAATTATTTAGCATATCAAAATTAATGAAGGTGTATAATTCAATTTATATCTCTTACCCCCCCAAAAAAAAGAAGAAAGAAAAGAGAATCAACAATTATATTCATTTTCAGGCAACCTGTTGAGTTAGCTAGGTGTTGTGATGCAGAGAGTTCTATATATAAGTAGTCATTTTTATATTTTATTGTCGTTTATTTTAGTTTTTTAATTTAGTTTTATTTTGTAATAGTTTGTCGATTATATTTAGTGGTGTTTTGTTATCGTTTTTGAAAGTGAGTTATAAATAGCTACCTTCGTTATTGTAATAAACAAACTTGAATATTGAGAGATTGAATACTATGTACTCGTAAAATCATAGGAAGGTAAAAAAAAAAAAAAATACACTAATGATACCGCTAAATTTGTACGAATCAGTTTTGTATTTCTTTTCATATTTCTCATTTTTTATATGATTTTAATCAAATCTAACATCTCAAAACATATGTGGTATGTAGTAACGGGCTTACTGTAGAAACATATGTGGTATCCAAAACCAAAAGGAAAAGAAGAACCCCATAAATGTCTGCTTGTCCAAACTTTGATAAATTTTTCTTCCAGCTGAAAGAATCGAAGGCCATGGTCTATTTTTTCATCGAGACTTCCAGAGAAAATCCGCTAAGAAAATTCCATTATTCCATTAATACAAAATATATTTTTTCAATACTTCGTTAAAGAAATCCTGCAATTTCCTTTCCTTAAAGACGAAAAGAACCTTATTTAGTCAAAGTAAAGGCAATACACCAAACACCATAAGCAGACTATTATTATACCCGTGATTCCAAATGACGAATGTTCCTTGCGACTACGAGAGATGGCTACTCGTCTACCAACCACTGAAACTTCTCCACATTTTCACCATGACAAAGATGTTTAACAAACCAATGTTGCTCAACTTGAAATAATAAATAAATAAGACTCTACAATTAAGCACCGTCAAAGCCCTCGTTGCCTTCACATTTTCAAAAGTCAATATTTTATCTTACAAAATATGTACTTTCTTATCTTCAAATGTGAAATATAATCGAATTCCCATGGGAAACTTCCCTTATACCAATACTTTCATATAGAGAGAGATCGTCACATAAATATTTTCCTTTTGAATCCATCCATATTCCTCACTTTACAAAATTATAAACGCAAAACTTTATCTACTCAATTAGTCAAACTGAAGCGACACCGCCGCATCGTGACACCGCCGCATCGTGTTTTAGGCCAGTATGGCGCTCCCAGAGGCCTATGCGACGGTGACGCCTGCTGTACCCTCATGGCTAAACAAAGGCGACAACGCGTGGCAGATGACGGCGTCGGTGCTGGTGGGGATACAAAGCATGCCGGGCCTGGTGATCCTCTACGCCAGCATAGTGAAAAAGAAGTGGGCGGTCAATTCGGCCTTCATGGCTCTCTATGCCTTCGCCGCCGTGCTCATCTGCTGGGTTCTCATCGGATACCGAATGGCGTTCGGCGACGAGCTCCTCCCATTCTGGGGCAAAGGCGCCGTGTCCCTTGGCCAGAAGTTCCTCATCAACCGGGCCAAAATCCCCGAGAGCATCCGTCGAAACGACGACGGCTCCATCGAGAGGGAGACCGTGCCGTTTTACCCGATGGCGACGCTGGTCTACTTCCAGTTCACTTTTGCGGCGATCACGGTGATTTTACTAGCCGGGTCGGTTCTTGGGAGGATGAGCATCAAGGCTTGGATGGCTTTTGTCCCTCTTTGGTTGCTGTTTTCTTATACGGTTGGAGCTTTCAGTTTGTGGGGTGGAGGGTTTCTTTACCACTGGGGAGTTATTGACTACTCCGGCGGATATGTTATTCATCTCTCTTCTGGAATCTCCGGTTTCACAGCTGCTTATTGGGTACATCAGATTCTCTTCACAAATTACTTATTCTTTTTTTTTTTTTTTTGTGCTGCCAATAAATTAGTTTAATTTGTTACCGGCCGGAGATAGATGATTATTAACAACTAATTACCTCCATTACAGCTTAACATTATTTGCTAATTGCTACATAGATATTTTTTAAATTGTTTCCTTTAGGAAAATTACTCGTTTGCTCCATTAAACTGAAAAATAAGTTGGTTCTCTTCATTGAAATAAATTTAAAAAAAAAACAATTTTTTTTAAAACGAACAAATTTTATATATGCTGAATTTCATCATGTATTAAAGTATCATCATGTCTTTTGGTATGAGGTGTATATATACTTATTCTATTAAAAAAATATAATTAACTTGGTCAATTCAGTACCTATTTTCAGTTTTCTAAGAAAACAAAAGGGCCTAAAATTTGTCATTACGAAAAATAAAAAGCAATTGTAGTAGGCGTTTTTTTTTTTTGGAAGAAATAGTACTGGGTGTTTTTAATGCGTTTTTCTAATGCCAGCAAATATGGCCATCCAATTAAGAAGACGAGTGGTACTCTACCACGGAATCCATTAGACTAAATCCCTATCACTTGTCACGAGTTGTGATATTGATTGGTGCTTTTGACTTTGGGTCACAGGTAGGTCCACGGCTGAAGAGCGACAGGGAAAGATTCCCTCCAAACAACGTGCTGCTCATGCTGGCGGGCGCCGGGCTGCTGTGGATGGGGTGGTCAGGTTTTAACGGGGGGGCGCCATATGCTGCCAACATTGACTCCTCAATTGCGGTGTTGAACACCAACATCTGCGCTGCCACTAGCCTCCTCATGTGGACTACTCTCGATGTCATATTCTTTGGGAAACCGTCGGTGATCGGAGCCGTCCAGGGAATGATGACCGGACTAGCATGCATCACACCCGGGGCAGGTATTATTTCTAGCAAAACAATTATCTTCCTTTGAAACGAAAATTATAGTTTTTTTACAGAGTTTTTCTGGGAGAACTAAAAAAAATTAACTATTTAATAATTTTTTATTTTTAACTGTTAGATCTGTATCATAAATAATCTGTTCAATTTATTTTTTTAATCTGATATGATTTAAGTAAGAATCAACCATTAAAAACTGTCTCTTAGGGAAGTCTTACCGGTAAAAGTCTTCTGTTTTTAAAAATTAATTGTAGTATTTTTAAAATTGACTAAATTGCATTTTTGGTTTGGTAACAATTAATTAATTATTGAAGGATTGGTGCAATCGTGGGCGGCTATAGTGTATGGAATACTTTCTGGTAGCATTCCGTGGGTGTCAATGATGGTGCTTCACAAAAAGTCTAGTCTATTTCAAAAGGTTGGTTAGTTTTCACACTCCTCATAAATAATTACTTTTTATTTCGACTACTTTTGCTTCTTCCTTTCATATTCATGTGTTTATGTACGATATGCTATACATATATATATATATATATAGTTGTGCAGTAGACAATTGATAAGAATTTGTAGGCTGTCCTACTTGCTTGTTGGTTTTTCCCACTACTTTTGTCTTTCTGTGAAGTCTAGAGAAGATAGATAAGGTGATTGAAAGCTTGATTTTGAAAGTCTTTTTCCAGTTTGGTTTTTGAAGTTTACTTTTATTTTATTTTATTTTTTTGGATAATTTTTGAAGTTTACTTATTATTAGTAGTAATTTATTCACATGGGTTAACCTAGAAATGAAGCTACAGATTTTTATTTATTAGTAAATATTTCAACAATTGCATAAAAAACCATGTAAACCATGTGAATAAAGTAGCTACTTTATGGAATTGCGTAAAAAAAAATCCATAATCCATAATTTGCTAACAAAAATAACTTTCTTGTAGGCTAGCTTCGATTTTGAACACCTTTTTTTCAACTTTTCAATTTCCCCCCTTCTTTTTGTGCCCTAAACAATTGATAGCATTATCTTGAGCATGTCGTCCTTATCACAATTGATTTTTCTATTGGAGAACATGAATCACAATTCAAACAACATGGAACTAAAATTTTGTACGGTGGGAACAAGAAAGAAGATTTCACGGCGACCTAAGTCCGACCAAATCTTCACGATATTAATTAATACAAATGATCTGCTATATTCGATAATAATGGCTTGTTTGATTCAATAACTCAAACTGTGAAGATTTAAATTTTTTTATTAAAATTGTAGAATCTAAACTGTTGTGATTTGAAATGTTATTTGGATATGCAAATAAATTGTAATTTAAATTAAGAATAAAATTCAAACTGTGCTTGGATAAAGTATTGAAAACTGTCATTAGAGTTTTGCAACAAATCTTATAGAACCTCATTATAAATGACATTAAAAAATTTACAATATGGGTGATGATTTGTTCCTCTCTTCATTATGAACACATTAAAAAAATCATCTCAATCGGAATTAAAAGGAAAAAGAAGTTATTACATTTTTAAGATTGAAATTGAAGAGAGAGAAAAAGTATAATCTAAAATTGTTAGACTATTGACAACAATTCTAATTGTTAGAATTTAGGGGGAGATGAATTCTAAAATCAACAATTTGAGTTGTCCTCGAACTATTGTTACTTGTTTGAATTGTTCTTGAATTTTCTTCTCCTAAATACCAGTTTAAATCTTGAATTAAAGTTTGAATCCTAAACAACAGTTCTAATTGTTAAAACAAACAGAGGCAAATTTGTTTGTAATTCAATTGCTATGAATTTTATTTTATTTTTTATTTTTTAATAGATTAGATTACTCTTTTAAATCTTAGTTCTTGGTTCCGCACTGAAAGGAGACAAATAATTTTTAAAATATATGAGCCTAAATTTTTACTTTTTATTTTTTATTAATATTTTTTTAATTAAATAATTATATTAATTAAAAAATATTAATAAAAAATAAACAGTAAAAATTGAGACTTGTAAGATAAATATAACAATTTTCTCTTCGTCATCTCCCTCTGTCTCACACATGCCAATTTTTTTTTTTTTTTGTCGTTTGTCTCTTTTCCATTAAATTTAAAAGGATTCAAATTCTTCCCCAGAGTCGGCATTTAAATTTTTTTTAAAAAAATAAAAAAAAGCAACTATCATTTTCAACAATGACTCAATATAACAATTTTCTCTTCGTCATCTCCCTCTGTCTCACACATGCCAATTTTTTTTTTTTTTTTGTCGTTTGTCTCTTTTCCATTAAATTTAAAAGGATTCAAATTCTTCCCCAGAGTCGGCATTTAAATTTTTTTTAAAAAAATAAAAAAAAGCAACTATCATTTTCAACAATGACTCAATGCGCTAGTGACAGAATTCATATTCTTTCTTATCCTATTTATCTTTTCGTTAAGTACAAGCTGAATTGACCATAATAAACTTGCTTTCTTCAAATGTATGATTATTCGTTGAATTCATATATCTTAAAAAGTCTTCATTACTTAAATTTCTTCTTTTTTTGTGACCCACCCGCAATACTAGTTTCTAGAATGACATGAAATAGCAAATTAAAAGAAACAAAGTTAAGTTAAATAAAGGAGAATTTGGTGGGACATGGTTTTTAATCTTCACGTTACATTATGTAGAATAAGAAAAGTATAGTGGTTTGACGGGTTTTGATAAAAATTACAAACTATGTCAAGATATATTTTTTCTTACCATGTAACAGGACTCTCCTAAATAAAAATACTATATTCTGGGTGAAAGAAAGTTGCCATAACCAACTTGAATTATTAAATTGGATGCCAGAAACAAATGGTTGATCTTGAAATTAGCGAAAACAAGTGGATATCATTCCAATTTGTGGTCCGAAAATCATTTTTGAATATACCAATTTCATTATTATTTTTCCTGAAATTTTAATAATGAATTGACAAATTAGCTCTTAATGTCATAAGATCCAAAAGATTTCATAGCAAAAGAAACTCTCATATTCCTTGTGTATATACTTACGTAGTGCCTAAAAACAATGTTTGAATGAATGTTCTCTTCTCTTGTAGGTGGATGACACCCTCGGAGTATTCCACACACACGCGGTGGCCGGACTATTGGGAGGCCTTATGACGGGTCTGTTTGCGGAGCCAGAGCTTTGTCGGCTCATACTACCTAGATCCGATTCGAGAGGAGCATTCTACGGTGGAACAGGCAGAGTCCAGTTCTTGAAACAAATGGCGGCCGCCACGTTTGTCATCGGGTGGAACATAGTGTCCACAACAATCATACTTCTTTTTATAAGGCTATTCATTCCGCTGAGGATGCCGGACAATCAGTTGATGATCGGAGATGACGCCGTCCACGGAGAAGAGGCCTATGCGCTGTGGGGAGACGGCGAAAAGTACGACCCGACGAGGCATAATAGCTGGAATATGCCAACGTACGGTGAAGAAGTTGCGCCTTCTCCTTATATTACTGGTGCAAGAGGTGTGACTATCAACCTTTAAGTTGTTTATTTGTTGTTTGTGTAAGTAGAATTTTTGAAGTCCAAGGAATTTCAATGGTAAAGGCGGTTATTGTTTGTTTTAATTGTAAAATTATTAGCTTTTGAGGTAGGCGGCGAGACAATATTAGGTCACGTTGCAATTACTAAATGCTCTTTCATGAATTTTGTATAATTCGAGGCCTCCTATGTTGAATCTTTTTTTTTTTTTTCTTTTTTTTTTTTAAGAATTTAACTGCTTAATAAACATTTTTCCTAGAATTCTCCAGAAAAAGAAAAAGAGAGAAAAATCTGTGATTTTGTCTATAAACACTGTATTAACATGAAATTAAAAAATAAAGGCTATTAAAGAAATAATTGTGATTTACCAAACATCTATGAGAAATCCACCCATAGTTTTGTACAAATAGGAGTCGAAAAGTAGGAACCTATTTGAGAAGCCCCAGCGATGCATTTGAGCTAGAAGGAAGAAAAGTCAACAAAAGTGGATCCAACTTTTAACCAAATATTGGAATCTAGAAAGAGACAGACACGTTTCAGGTTTCCTACGACGAACCTAAATTAAAGGGACACGTGCCAAAATGAGATGATCAAACACCTACAATCGAAACCTTTCTCCGCTTTCCCACTCTTCCAGATCCCAATTTTCTCTCTCAAGTCTTTGCTAATCAAGTTAAAATATAAGCAAAACATTTAAAATATCTTACAAATAGCAAAAACTAATATATTTATATAATTAATCCGTGATTTCGTAGCATTAAACATCAGACTCATTATAATAGTTATTGCGTGACCTTGCCCTTCCTATATACATATTATTAATATATACTAAAGGAGAGGCAGGATTCATTGTACAGTAAATGAACAGTGAATTCCCGGTTTTGCCCCTCCTTTCTGATGCTTAATTTTTTTAATGCCCATTGTGTCCTGTTATGTTATTTTACATTTTTGCCCTTGATTTTTCCTCATTGTTTGGCTTAGTTAGAGGGGCATTTTTGCCATTGCATTTTTAATGTTGATTTTTTCTGCCTTCTCTCTCTCTCTTGGTCTTTGTGGCTTAGTTTGGTAGTACTGTAGATTTTAAAAAAAGTGCTTTTAGCTGTGCTGAAGGAAGAAGCAGCTGTTCTAAGAAGTAGCTGAGTGTTTGGTAAACTGTAATTATAGTAGCTGTGCTGGTTTCAAAATCAGTATAATAGCGTTTGGTAAATTTTGAGGTGGAATTGCTGTGGGTATGTAAAATGACCAAAATAGACATGATATGAAACTTAAATATATATAATTATTTTTGGTATTTAAAAATACTTGTTTAACTTTAAAAACACATAATGTTATGATTTTGAATTTTTTAACAATAAATTTATGATAATTAATTCTCTTTTTTTTTAATTTCTTCATTCACAATATAATTACAACTAAAAGAAACATTAGTGACAATTACTCAGGGACAGTTGTAGTCTTCAAGTTGTGGAATTGTTTTGTGCTCTCTCTCTTGCAAAGCTTGGCAGAGACAGTTGCAGTCTTGATAACGCAACAAAATACCATAATTATCAATTTTGGTGGGGTTCTTCTCAAAAATTTGTAAGAAAATATGATAAATTTGTTGAGAAATTTCATGCCAAGAAACGAGCTAAACCAAATGATAGTTAATTATAGGACTACAAATAAAGAACATTTCAAACATATTCATATACATACAGATACACTTACGTAAATGAACAAATTCACACGTTGATGGGTGAGGCCCTCGGATCGGGCTAGGTGGAGCCGCCTAGCTTCAATTAGGATTATCATTTCCTAATCAAAATACCATTGGTATAATAGGATTATTAATGAAGCGAAGCTATGCCATTTATTTATTTACCTGCATTGGATTGTTTAAGTAAAAAGAAATAAATATATGAAGTATTGTTTTATGGCACATTTTGCTATTTTTTTTACGTGCTTATTTTTTTTATAATAAAAACTTTATTGATAAAATTCAATAACAAGGGCAGAGGACAAAGGTATCCTCAAACCAAAAAGAAACAAAAATGGCCAGGTGTGAAAAACTGACTAACATACAAAACGAGCAAGATAAACACATAATTGGTATCTCCAATCAATTCCCTATTACATCTTTCCAATTCAAAATGACCAAAGTAAACGGGAACCCTGAAACAGCCCATAGCAATGCATAGAACTTTGTCTTCTCAAAAATATCAATTGGCCCCCATCGCCTTTTCCTAAAAAAGTATGCCATTCCGTTCCATCTATAGAGACCAAAGTATAAAGGCTCACAAGAATAAAAAACCAACTGAAAAGAAAACGGGTAACTGAATGAATGAATATATGCAACCTCTTTCACATTTGTCCGTGAGTAGGAAAAAAAATCAGACTGTAAGGTAGATAAAAATCATATAACAAACATCTTATATGAAGTAAATAATTCATTCAAAATTACAAAACATGTTTACCCTTTTTCACGGTAGCAAGCAACACAGAGAATGAAATGGGGAAAGCCCACTCCTGGAATAATAGGATGCTCATGCCTGAAACCAAACCAAAAGCTGCCTAATAGCATCACTATTTATTTTACACCTTATTTAAGGTCTAACATTAGTATTGAATATCCAGTTGAGAATTCTACAGAAGATGATGTAAACGACTCAATGCTCCCTTCCCTTTCAAAAAGATTGTCCTTCGATCAACCATAGGGCATATTCCATTCTTATTGAATTCATTCTATTGAGAAGCTTCTTTTAGATAAAAAAGAACCGGGATTGTGGAGCTGTGAAACTGCAAAGCCGACTACAGATAAAATGCAAAATATTCATTTCTTCAGGGTCTTGCCAAAGGAATATGTAAAAGCCTGTGACATCGGCCAATCTGGATGCTCCAGTAAGTTGCGAAACAATGCCACTAGGAAATCCATTACCCTGAACATTTGTAAGATGAGATACAAAAACTGCGTATTTGGTGATCTATTAATCACAATAATAGAAACCAAAGTGGTATACAAAAAAGTAAGATGAATGGAGGATAACAAATTTAACCATTTCTTCCCACGACATTTAAAGAAAAACGGAAAGCACTAAAACGAAAAAAAAAAAATCTTATGAATAACAAATCATCTCTTAAACCTCTTCAAAAGTAAATGAAAAGAAATATCTTCAAAGCAATTGTAGAAGCCTTTATAGGCCAAAAAAAATTCATCCTCCAACAATATTCTAATTTTAAGTTTCCCATTTCTCTCCAACTAAAGAATCTAAATAACTTCTAGAATAATAAATTACACAGAATTCTAGCTTTCCTACTGGTGCAGAATCCACTTTTCAATGAAGAAAGCCCTGCAGTTTTTGGGAAGACCAAAAGCAATAATTTACTATAACAATGTCTAGCCGTCCAAAAATAACAATATAGTCAGCAGTCTCACAACCCTTTTTCATCACTTGTATCATTAAGTTGCATATAGCTAATGTAACTATCGAGCTTTGCACATGAATGTCGAAATGAAACCTTTACCTCGTCAACCAAAGAAGACCATTGGTGCAGCTGGATGATCCTTTTGCTGTTTTAGCTTCAACCTCAACACTCACCAAACTATACAACTGGTTGAATTGTTCAGGATTCGATTGATACTTGGTTTCCAACCTCTACAACAAAACCAAATAAGAATAATAAAGGGGCATCTTAAGAAAGTAAATCTTGTATAAAAGTCAAAAGACATTTTATTTAAAGGCAAAAAAAAAAAAAAGAGAAAACACCAAAGAGAATTATACCGAAATTGCAATAGAATGGTAAAAAATGGCAAAAGATCAAATTGTTGAAGCTGCAAATAATTAACATAGCCAAACATTCAAACACATAGCCTGCAAATAATCAACTTCCTATTAACCTGAGCTTTGTCAACTTCCTATCAAAAAGATCTTCAAAAGACATCTCTTTATCATTAAAGATTCTATGATTTCTCTCGATCCAGATGCCATATAAAATAGCTAGAATCAAAGCTCTCCAAATTGTCTTGGTTTTTCTCTCCCTCCCAAAACCGAAAAAATTGTCCACCAGTATAGAGTTACAACAGAATTATCACCTACAGACAAAAACCTCTTTTATTTTCACCTCCCTATCCTTTTTAAGACTAAAAAGCCTTGGAAAAGTGATTGCAAAAGGCTGTCATTTTATTTTTACATATCATACTTGATGCTTTCTTCTCTCAAGGATATATTTTCCTTTCTTTTTTTTGTTTTCAAGAATTAAGGATTATTAATGTATTAGGTCATGTTCTTCTCTCTTTCGTTTTTTTTCTTTTTTATTTCTTAATGTCTTAACATATATACTCATGGTAAACTAGAAGCAAACTCATACCCAGATAAGAAACCACAATCAGATAATTAATTATCTTCTTCAACGAGCTTCAAGGATACATCCATGTTCTTCCACCATCTCATTTTTATCTAGATTTGTCTAGCAAATGTACTTTAAAAAATCGATTTTGGCCTCCAAAAATCTCTACCAAAGTAAGCCCAAATCGACATTCAGAGAAAAAAAAAATCCGTGACCAATTCCACATTTAGAGGATAAACAAAGGGTTTACGGTTTACAGAGCAGAGAAAAAAAAATTTGTACAAAATCTGGAAACCCAAATCGACATTCAAAACCCAAATTTCATCAAGCCATACACCAAATCGACATAAAAAAAAAGCTCAATCGAGTACTTACAGATGCAGAGATTGTGAGCTCCAATCAGATCCGATCTCAGCTGGCGACAAAATCTGGAAACCCTAACACGAGCAAAACCACCAACACCGAGAGAACAGAGATTTTGGGGACTCCGCCGCCGACAATCGCAGGAGATAAACGGAGAGAGGGAGTCCGAGAGAGAGAAAAAAGATAAACGGAGGGAGAGAGCTTTGACTGAGAGAGCGGAGGCTGAGGCTGAGAGAGGCTAAGGTCAGAGAACACGAGAGGAGGCTGAGGCTGAGAGTTCCAGGAGAGGGCTGAGGCTGTGAGAGAACGAAGGAGTTCAGAATGATAGGTTTAGGTTATTTTGGGAATAACTAAAATTTCATTAATGAGGGTTTCAGATTCCCGTATAATCTGAAATCAGAAGCACCAACACAGCTGCTTCTAATTTCAGCTGAGAAAGAGCTTTTAGAAAAAAGTGATTTTAGCTTCCCAAAATCCCTACCAAACTAAGCCTGTGTCTTCTGGAGCCTTCAATCGTTGTCTTCTGGAGCCTTCTATCGTTTCCTCATCTTTGTGTCTTCTTCATTTTTTTTTTCCGCCCCAATTGCTTCTCTCTTGATTTGGTTTCTTTGATTCCATTTGGCCACGAGTGAACATCCATGGTTTATGTGATATTTGTTGTGGGTTCTTTGATTTTTTTCTTGCGGGATTTTGGCTTGATTTTTGGATGGTTTTTTGCTTCGTTTTGCTGTTTTCGCCTGATTTTTGGATGCTTTTTTACTTCGTTTTGCTGCAGGTTTTTTGAAATTTTTTCTTGCATGTTTCTTTCTTGGTCTGATTTGCTCATTTAGTTTGGTTTCCCCTTTATTTTTTTGTCGAGTCCATGTTCTACTCATTTCTGCCTTTTTCTCTTTTTTTTTTTCCTTTTTTTGGTTGGGTAAAAATTTTTCTTGCATGTTTCTTTCTTGGTCTGATATGCTCATTTAGTTTGGTTTCCCCTTTATTTTTTTGTCGAGTTTTCCCTTTATTTTTTTCTCGAGTCCATGTTCTGCTCATTTCTGCCTTTTTCTCTTTTTTTTTTTCCATTTTTTGGTTGGGTTTTGCCTTTGTTGGTTTGATTTGCTCATTTAATTTACTTTTTCCCTCTATTTTTGGTCGACTCAATATTATGTTTTTTTCTTTTCATTTTTTTTTTCTTTTTTTGGTTTTTGTTTCAATGGCTGGTTTCTTTTGTCATTGCCATGCTTCAAGAGGTATATATTTTTTTTTTGCTTTTATTTTGGTGGTTTTTCCTTTCTTTTTGTTTGCTATTCACTTTTGTCATTGATCTATTTCAGGAGATAAATTTGTGCAAAAAGAAGGTTCTATGAGCGTCTTTTGATATTCTTTGTTGCTGACTTCACCTGATATACAGATAAGTATCGATTTTTTTATTTTGGATTGATTAATTTGTTGATCTGTGATATCTAGACTGCTGATTTGGCTACCTAGGTTGATGATTTGTACCCAAATTGTTGCAGACGCATTTACTTAGGTTGATGATCTGTACCTTAAACATAGATTCTTTTGCTCTAGATTCATTAATTTGTTGATCTGTGATATGTAGATTGCTGATTTGACTGTCTAAATTGATGATCTGTACTCATATTATTGCAGACACATTAACTACTTAACTTGATGATCTGTACCCATATTATTGCAGAAGCATTAAATGAACTGTTTCTTTTTTTTTTTTTATCGTTAGTTAATTCCTGAAATTTGTGAAAAATCTGAAAAAAAAAAAAAATTGAAAGCTTTTCCTTTTTGTTTTTTGTTTTTTTTCCTTTTTTTCCCTTTTTTGTGTTTCCTAAACTC
The DNA here is from genome assembly GCF_000414095.1 of Morus notabilis. Classification (NCBI taxonomy): domain Eukaryota; kingdom Viridiplantae; phylum Streptophyta; class Magnoliopsida; order Rosales; family Moraceae; genus Morus; species Morus notabilis. The sequence continues at coordinate 224,463 of NW_010359479.1, read as the reverse complement.
ATTATTATTTATCTATTATTTAGTTTTTGCTTAGTATACCGTATGTTGAATCATATGATTTGAATACTTCAACTAAACGTCCTCTTACTTTTTTAATTCTTACAGACCAACTTTGTTTTACTACGTGTCCTCTTATAAATCATGTACTGTTGAAATTTTTTCCCTCATTTACTCTTTATAAATGCTACTGCTATATCAACATTTTGTTATCTATTTGTCCCTTGCTCTCCCGTGACTTTGCTTTGTCTCCTTCATATTTCATCTCACGTTATTTACTACTCTGCTACATTCTCAATCATTGATTGCTCTTTCTATTCCTGTTCTTCTCCCTTGTGCTTGGCTTTTAATCCTTTGCATTTCATCTTCGATCATTTATTACTCTGCTTTAATCCTACTCATTTACCACTCCAACTTCCGGCCTTTGTATTTACTCACTTTCTTTGCTGGTTTTTGACTGGTTGCTATTTCATATTTAAGGCAGTGTTTATAGTGCTCCAGGTATTACTTATAACCTTTGCCTATAGCCATTCACTATTTGTTAATCTATGTCTACTTTTTTCTTTTATTCTCTTTTCTTTACATCGTAATTATTATTGGGATGGATTTTGACATCTTGAACTTTATATAAACAATCCCAAAACAACTGTGTTTGGGTTTATCTCACTTCCTCTTCCTATTCCCTCTAAAGCCGAGAATTGAAACCTGTCCAACTTAGAAAGAGAAAGGCATTCTTGGTTGTTTAAGTGAACGTTGCTCCATCTAAAGCTAAATCCACCAACTGAATTTAGTTTCCAGGTTGATTTCAGTACCACTTATTTAATCCTAATTTTTTGATGACTTTAACTTAGTTTGGTGTATTGGTCCTTTTTTCCTGTTGGTGTCAAGATTTTATCTTAGTTTTGATTCTTTATTGTTCTATTCTTATTATTTGAGTTAGGAAACTGTCTTCATATCATCTTTCTTCTCCCTTTTTACTTGCTCTAACATTTTTTTGCTTTTTGGCTTTTTAGTTTCATCTTGGCATATTTACTACTCATTCTTTTAAACTAGCTCTACCTGATTTCTGTTTCATTGGCTCATACTCACTATTTCAGGCAATATTCGTTACAGGTACTTTCACTAACTCTTGCCCATATTTTCTTCATTATCACATACGCATATATCTGTACACATTTTTGCTTAATATATTTAACCCTTACTTGGTTTTGTATATGACAATGATACTTACAATTAAATTTGATCTTTTGACCTCTCTATAGTGGGTCCAAAATTTGTTGACAAGAAATGCCCCTTACTCATATTGAGTAAAATGATTTAAATGTTTTTCCTTTTTTTCTTTTTCTTCTTCTTCCTCTTCTATAGTATGTGGCAATGATGATGATCAGTTTTGGCCTATTCAATTTCATCTAATGTGTTCAAAAATTACTGTGAACAAATCTATCTTATTTGAATTTCCAATTTTTCTTTTCTTTTGACTAAAATAGTTTAAATCTTTCTCTTTTTCTTTTTCTTTTGTTCTCCTTTTTTACCCCCGAAAAATTTAAGACCATTTTCACATGATTTAAATTTTATCTATTTCTATTTACTAAATTCTTCCATATTATTTCTTTTATCATTTTACAAATTTGATTTCCAATACAGCAACAGTATCACCTCCCCTGTTTTGGTGTTCATTTTTTTGTTTGTATATAAAAAACGTTTTGAACTTAAATATATTTTTCCTAATCGTTTCTTTGATTAGCTTTATATATAAAAAACCGTTTTTCTTCTCAATATTTGAGCCACAATTAGACAAAGCTTTATGTTTGTTTCTTTATTTGTATATAATTTCATCTGACCAAGGAGCATCACGTTGGCTTTGAAGCAGCTGCATGGTACTAGCATTTTGTAGATGTCAACCTTACTACAAGACGTTTAATAAATCATGATTGCATCTTAATTGACAAAGAAGTAACAATTTTTATAAATACTAAATTACATACTATTTGATACAGTACTGAACATTGTAATATAACTAACTTTTTAATCTTTCCTATCTACAACACGAAGCAATACAAAAATCGATACGGGCACGAGATTCAAATATCATTTGTCAAAAATGTAGAACAGGACAGGATATATAATATTGGTAATTTCTTTATTGCCTAAAATAAACCAACATATTAGTACATCAAAATTATTATTAACATATCAACATATTAATAATACTTTTTATTGACTGAATAACAGATGTTATTAAAATCATCAAAAGTATCCAAGCAATTGAGAAGACAAACAGATGACAGCCATCTAGAAAATGACTAAAAATCAGGTAATATCACTATTTCTAAATTCTTTATTTTAATTTTCCTAATTATTATACTAATATTTTCAAAAATTCCTATTTTACAGCTACAGCTCCAAAGAACCATCAAAAAAAGAAAAGTCAAAAATGTAATGTACAAATATTTTTACTAGACCTTTATAGTAGACCTTTAAACAAATACATATATATATATATATATATGTGTATATGCATGTATATATAAATTAATGCTGTAATGTAAAAACTCATGATTTTCTTTATAATATAATAATTTTTTCCGCAGCAACGCGAGGGCAAAAAAACTAGTATTAACTATAACTAGTATTCACTATTATAAACATGTTGTAGTTTTCTTTGTTTCTCTCTAGCAGATTTTTGACGAAACAATAATAATAATAATAATAATAATTATTATTATTATTATTATTATGATAATGGGTCATTGTAAATCGTGGGGCCATCATCGATTCAAACACCTGAATCTGTTCCACTATAAAATCAAATTTGATATTAGAGGACCACTGAAACGGATTCAACATTAGCAACCTCAGAAAACAAATAAATAAATAATAACATAAAACTAAAAGACCTGTAAAATTTGCTTCCTAGCTGGCTACTAGTACTACTCCAAAGACATCTCCATTAACCGTGACCTCCGCTAAGATTATGTGCCCCTTCCTATCTCCCATGTCCTCACCACTGAAACTGCATCTAATTCATTTGAGAGCTCCCATAATTTGTGTACTGCGACGAACTTACGAAGCTCTCAAGAATTCAGACCATAACAATGGCCACCATTCACCACAAGAAACCCCGCATTTCCCCACTTTGTTTGGGCAAAGACCCCAAGTGGATGACCCCCGAACTACACTCGATTCGATCTCGCCACTTGGTCATTCATTTTCCTTGTTTTTTATGTTTCGGAAATTTTTTTTCTCGTGTATAGTTTACATTCCAAGACAAATGCAACAAGTGGGTTAGCTCAACCTCATAAACCACAAACAACTATACGGTAGAAGGGAGTATAATTCACTACTTAAATTCCACTCCACCCAGAGAACTTCAAAAGAAGGGGAAAAAACGTTAACTTACTTGATGGGCTTACCTGCAAGGAACATAAAAATCAAGTTCTAGTCCGAATGAATTTCAGTGCTTGGAAGGAATTTGCACAACTATGGAGCTTACTTGCCTCACTGAAGCTGGAGCACTATGCACGTCTGCTCACCACTCACATCTGTGCAACAACCCGTCTTCTTGAAGCCATTGAGACCATTCGAGACGCCCTCACCCTTGGTGATTGAAGCCAATGAGGGTAAATATGGCCCCACAACACTAAACCACACTTTCTTTTCATAAAAAATTATACTCATACACACAGGTCTCGTCAACAGAAAAAGCTGCTCTTGCTCTTAACATAGACACAGAACAATCTACACAGAATAACAATAACTGATATGGTATCTAGGGCTCAGAACAATGAGTTTCAATTCAAGGTTGGGATCTAAAAGATAATCTTTAACAATGACAAAAGAGAGATTAATAGTACGGTTTCATAGATGAGAACAGATAGAATAATGTTATACCAATTCCAATCGTTCTTGAGCAAAAGGAAGTTCTTGTTTCTAGACATAGTGCTAGCAACCAAACTCAATTGTGAATGAAGCACCGAAGGTACAAAAATAACATTCGGTGTATATATTCCCACTACTGTTTCTACGATTCCATAACAAAAACTTTACATTAATCAAACCGTTCCCAATCTTTCAATATGTTTGTTGAAGATTGCATTGGGGGTGGGGCAGTCAAGCTTCCGACACCAGAGTCAAAAGAGTCCCATCGAGTTGTTACTGATACAGCCTTGCTAGTGTTGTGAAATGGATTGGAGTTTCTTGCTTTTAGGGCATCCAGTGTGTCCACCAAGTGCTGGACACGACGTACCTGTTAAAGAGATATATAAGTTGATAATAGAGCAGCCTTCAGGGGGGTCAATATATTATACATCCCTGAGGCCAAATAAAATTACAGTTATACCAATAGTTATAGAGAACCTCGTTTTTTAGCATAAGACTTGAAGGCATCACATTTATGTTTCAAAAAGATGATCTATTGCACTACAACAATGAAAATAAAAAAACATAAGGCGCATCCCTCTATTTCATGCTTCTGGGACATGGGAGGGATGCTCCTTCCAGATACAAGAAAATGTTGGCAATGATAAAGTTAGCAGAAGATGTCTAGGCTTCAGGAAGATTGACTGCTGAACAGAAATGTAGAAATACATAAGCAACCAAAAGTGTCAAGTGTATAAAAGAAGGAAATTACGGTGTGCACACCAATCGCATTTTGCAGATCATATATCAGTAACTTGGATATCGACAATCATGGTAAAAGGATATGAATTACAAAATCCCATGCACATCCATCAACTAATATAAAAAAACCAGGCGAAAGGCCGCACAACTCTAGTGGACTTCCGAAAACAGTATCCAGAAGAATGAGGAGATAGTGTACTCCTCTGTGAAGCAAATAGACAACAGATGCGATCGTGTTAGGCAGACTATGGAAGAATGCTTAAACTGCAGTACTTAAGCAATCCTTCACTTGTTTCCTGTTCCCACGTTGCCTCTGTAGTGCAGGCTCTCAGTGTATACCAACTTGCAAATAGAAGATGGGTTCTAAAGTATTCAACAACAAATGGAATTGGAAAGAAATATTGCCTGGTCCACTTTCACAATATCTTTTAACTCCATAAAATTTCTAGATTATAAGTGTGATATTCAGAAAAACAAAAAGTATTAATGGAATTAGTTACATGCAGAATTCCAGGACCAACAAAAAAAGACAACTATGTAGAGTTTACACTTAAATTATAGCAATAAGAGCATCTCAAAGAAGGCTACACGTTTCATGTTTTTAGCCAAAATGGCTAACAATGCGACTTTTTTTCTTTTTTTTTTTTTTTTTTTGGCTTTTCTCTGTTCTAACCGATAGCCAAATGTTTAGCTATTTTGGAGAATACTTTCAAACTCGCCAAATGTAACGAGCACGAATGTGCTAGCCATTTTTTTTAATCATTTTATTCTTTGATTTGACATAAAGTAAAAGTAAAAATTAAAAAAAAAATCAATTATATTTTAAATTCAAAAAAGATAAAAAATAAACATTTAAAAATAATCTATTTTTAGTTAAAATAGGAAACTATGGTTAGAGTGGCTCAACCAAAAGTTGCTAATTAAGCTAAAATTTAGAGTGTGTTTGGTTCGAGGGAGAGATGGAGAGATCAAGGGGGTGGAGGGAGAGAGGTGGAGAGAGGGGGCAAATCACTTGTTTGATTGGAGGGAGCGGAGGGAAAGGAGAGGTGACGGGATGTGCTCTCCCTCATGGCCCACCAAATTGGATCCTTGTATCAATAGAAGGATTCAAGCAATCCATCAAGTTTAACATTTAAAAGACTGTTTTACCCTTTAAATAAATTATTAACAAATAGTTTAAATGGACAATACAATAATTTAACAAATAACTATCATCTATTCTTTCAACTCTCCCTCCCTCCTACCAAACATCGTGAAGAATTACTATTATCCTCTCCATCCCTCCAACTCTCCATCCTCCAACTCTCTCCATCCTTGCTACTCTCCATCCCTCCAACCAAACTGACCCTTAGGGAGTCCTCTTGGAGATGCTATAATTCATGTAAAAAAAAAAGACATCCTCTAGTGTACACCTACGTACCATATAGCGTATGCAAACCACTCCTTAGTGAAGATAAGCAAACATCAATCCTTAAGCCAGTGTAATCACGTCATAAAGGGTGTGTTTGGTTTCGTTTCCAAAACGTTTTTTACGTTTTTCAAAGAGGAAAAATGAAATTGAAAACGAAACGGCGTTTGTTTAAAAAATGTTTTGAAAACAAAAACGAAACAAAAACAGTGAGAATGATTTTTGTGAAGGAATTTTAAAAACAGTTGAAAGTTGTTTTCACTTTTCTGTTATCATTTTCTAATACTTATCAACAATATTATAATATAGTAATTAATAATTATAATCAAACATGATTTCACTATTTTATTATACTCAAAACAATCTTTTAAAAAACCAACCAAACGCAATTTCAGAATCGTTTTCAGAATGATTCTCAAAACAATCTCATTTTTACTTTTTATTGAAAACAAAATTATTTTAAAACCAATTCCAAACGCACTCAAAACATCCTATATTGGATATAAATGAATATGATACAGTCACTTTAACCTTCCCCTTTCTCTTCCATCAAAGAAAAGATGATAGCTTCTTTTTAATCAGCGATTAATGCTGTAAAGCAAATAAAAGAGTAGGGAGGATTCTAGTATACAAAAATGTTGGCAATGAATCTCTCAAATTCCCTCCAATTCAGGGATGGGCAAAAGGTTTCAAAGAAAATAAAATGTAGAGTATGTAGGTTGCGGCCTTGTGTAAGAACAACTCTAAGGGGCCTCCCTAAATTTTAGCTAAACTAGCTAGAAAGCTATTTTAGCTAGTAATTTTTGGGTGAGCCAATTAAACCAGGGTCCCTAGTCCCTACTTTAGCTAAACCTAGATTAGTTTTCTATTTTTTGAATTTAAAATATAAATAACTTTTTTTAACTTACTTTATGTCAAATAAAAGAATAAAATAAATAAATAAATAACTAAATAGCTAACCCATTATTGCTCGTTACATTTGACGAGTCTTAAATGTATTCTTTAGAATAGCTAAACATCTGGCTAATGGTTGGAGTGAAGGAAAAAAAATAAAAAAGTCACATTGTTAGCCATTTTGGTCAAAAACATGAAGAGTGCGTTTGGAACTCGTTCCAAAATGATTTTGTTTTTTATATGAAAATGGAAGTAAAATGTTCTCAATCTCAGACATAAATCATTTTTGAAAATGTGTTTAGTAGTTTTATCAAGAGATTGTTTTCAGTATAAAAAAAAATCCATTAATGTCCCTCTCTCTCTGTGCTTGAGAGAGGAGAAAACGAAAATAAAAAATGAAAAACAACTACAAATCATTTTTCATTTCTCTCCTATTTTACACTAAACCAAAAAATCATTTTCATTTCTATTTTTTGCCTTTAATTGTGCCGAACGCCATTTCTCTCCCGTTTTCATTTTTTCTTTCTCAAAAAACGTGAAAAACAAAAACAAAACCACCTTCAAACACAACCGAAATGGCTAGCCCCATTGGGGATGTCTAAGGAGTAAAATAGAAGGAACATTAAAAGATAATGTTGGATTTGATACAACAAATGGTAAATACGAACCTCGGCCTTCCGTTGCATTTTCGCTTCTCCTTCAGCCTCAATACCATCCAGTTTAAGCAACTGCCTCATAAGCAACTCTGTTGTCACATCAAACTCCTTCTCCGCAACCTTGGTTCCATTCCCCACAGCCACTTCTAAGGCAGCAACCTAATAAATCATAAACAACCCGTATAAGTCCCTGAAATTGTAGCCTTATTTGGTGAGTAAACCTTTTAATAAAAAGAAGCAATATTCACCCTTTCAGCGAGATTAGCAACCTCCGCTCGGACCTCAGCAACAGCTTCGCATGCGTTTGACATCTCACAGCTGTTGTTCAGCTCCTCAAGCTTCCTCTCTTGGCTTGCTGGGTCCTCCAAGAGTAAAAGTTTCGAATTATCCTTCACTCCTGCCATGTGCAAATGTTCCTCATCCTCCTTTTCTTTTCCCCTGAACAAGAGTCTCTGCTCATTGGGCGCCAAACCGGTTTTATATAAAAGGGCCTTCTTTATGTCCCCTGGCAATGAATCAACCAAAGCAAGCTCATATAAATCTCAACAAATAAAAAGAAACCGTTAAAAAAAATTCTGACCAAAAGTCAAGCAAAGTAACAACACACCAACTTCACGCTATGAAACAAAACAAATTTCCATATAAAAGACAATAATAAAATACAATTGCCAAACAATGAGTGGGTAAAGTTTAGCAACCACAAATAACCATAAAATGCCATGACCAGTTACCAGCTTCAACAAACTACAAAAAAATTCAATAGCAAAATGAATAAGAACAAATATATAGTCTAGTAACCATTTTCCCAAATAATAAATATACAAAATTTATGTTTAAGCAACAATTTCTGCCAGCGAACCCACCAACGTTGTACAATAAATTCCCACAAAAAGTACATACGAAATTAAAGCATTCTTATGTGCACGAAAACCAATTCAAATAATCTAGTTCCAAACACAATCAGTTCGGTGAAATATAAAGGTAACGTTAATAAACAACGCGAATAAAAGAACAAAAAGTACTGAATAGCACAAAACCGTAACAAAATCCCAAGTTCGATTGAGAAAAAAAGATCCACAGTGAAACGGAAGCGATCGAGAGTAGAAGAAGAAAAAGAGAGTACCGAAAGTGGAATGGGCGGAGACAAAGAGCTCGTAGTGGGCCGGGCCGTGGGAGACGTTGATCTTGATCATGGGCCCACGGGAGGAAGCGCCGCCGGAATCGCCGTCGTCGCGCATCTGGACCAACATCCCGCCGGGCCTCATCCCACAATCGATCTCCTCGCTCTGTGGGCCCACCGGTGACCCTTTGGGGTTCGAAGTCGAAGTCTTCTTCTTCATCGTCGAAACTCGAAGATTTGGTCGGGACAAAACTGCGAAGAATCGAAGTGTGGTTGGTGTTGGAAAAAGGATAATGGATTGAAAAGAGAGGAAACTGCTTTGCCGGGTGTACGGCCTACGAATAGTTCGGAACTAATGTAAAGTGAAAAGTTTTGGAAGGAGTCTTACGAAACGGGTTGAACAGCTGCATAGAAACGTATTTCAAATGGTTTCGTCCGTCGTCTAGTGCAGAGCGATCTAACCTCCATTTGATACGACGTCGTTTTCTAAGCCCAAATAATCCTTCCGGACATTTTAAGGGATATACTAAAGGTGTCAAACGTGCCGTGCACATCCAATACAAGGCCTGTGACGGGCCTGGGCTGGGCCTGGCACGGTCCTGCACAGTGCAGGGTCGTGTCTGGGCTGGACTTGAGAGAAAAAACTCAGGCCCGCGACCCTAATTCATATGGGTCAGGGTTGGGCTTGGGCTCAGACCCTTCACGGGCCGGCTCAACAAATTGTATTTTTTTAAAAAATTTAATTAAAAAAAGAAAATATATCATACGTCTCCAAAAGATGTGATTTTATTGAATTGACATAATAGGAATAAGTACACATAAATGACTACCTCGTGAAAAATCTTGCCAAGTAAAACCTATGGGGAGATCGGGACAAAACCTTAGCGAAAGAAGAAAGAGTGCAGTAGGAAGGAATAGTAAATTACAAACCTAAGTGCTTCCAAAAGATTATGTTATTTCTAAGTTAGAAAAATATTTTTGCATTGAATCATCCGTGTATTGTTGTTTTCGTCTTCTGGTATCTTCTCAGTCTTTAACACACATTAGCCCCTCCAAGATATCTGGATGCATTATGTTTTTCTTCTCGTCAAAAATTCAGTTGCTAGCGCTAAATGCTTGGTCCGATCTACCGTCGACACTAGAGTTGTCAGAATGTCACGAGTTATTACAAGCAGTGTTGGAAAACGATCGATCTTGCTTTTCCACCACTGTAAGATGTCTAGTTTGTCGTAAAATTTGCTTCAAAATATTTTATTAGTTCGGTAGACGCTTGTGTTGATGACGATCCTGCCGTTTTTTCTTTCTTCTTCAAGAAACTCCTTGACGATCCTTTAGGTCCCGAACTGCTAGTTGACGTCGAAGTTCCCTGTTCTTTTTAACCTATGCCGTATTTTGCTTCATATAAACAAAATACCTTTTCTAACATTCTTTTAGCGTCAGTAATAGTTAGTTGCATATCTATTCCTAAATTTTTTGCTGTAGCAGTCATCAATGAGTCAATCCCATCTACTCCGCACCTAGGATCTAAAATGGTTGCCAATGCATATAACATAGGACAACCTGACCAATAACTTTTAAATTTATTTTCCATTAACTTAACTATATCTCCAAAAAGTTATGTATCCATATAATAAGAAAATGTTTCTGAAATATTAAATAGTTGATGTAAAGCTAAATGTGCAGTAGGATAATAAACTCCAGAAAGTAATTCAGTAGCATTGTAAAAAACTTCCATAAATTTTTAAAAAATACTCACCAATCTGTCAATCTGTATCGAAAAGTAAAAATTAATCGTTCTTACTGTTTACATACGTCGTGATAAGCTGTGAATACGAGAATGCTGCCTTCAACATTAAATAGGTGAAATTCCACTTATGTCTCACGTCAGTTGGAAACTTTCTTGGTCGCATCTGACTGTTCCTGCAATATTATTTGAATTCTTGGAGCCGAGCACCATAACTAGATATGAATGATAAAGATTCTCTAATATTTGTTAGATTAGATGAAATATGTTCAATTCCTGCCTAAACTACTAAATTAATTTTGTGACATGCACACCGTTGATGAAAACTCCCTCCCCCCCACCCAATTTTCTATCCCATAAAACCCAAAAATTTCCATTATTGTACCAAAAATAGATTATGTGTTATGAGAATATGGACATAAATGAAAACCAATTATTGTAAAACTCATTCGTCATCAACATAATGCGCCGTGACACATAAATATCTAGTTTTATTGCACCCCTCCCATAGATCAGAAGTACAAGAGACAATAGCATTAAAAGTCTTAAAATTATCAACAAGAGATTGTCTCATTGCATAAAACACTTTCATGCAATCAGAACGAGTTGTGTTTATACTTACTCATTTAAATTGTGTGCAGAAGACCGTCTGGATGAATTCTTCGAACAACGCATCATCTGCAAAAGAAAGAGGCAATTCGGCACTAGCTAGAAATTTAGCTAGTGCCTCACGAGCACGTTGTGCATCATATGTAAAATTTTGTAACCCCTGTAATGTGAGTGATAGTGTTTGTTGGCGGGAGTCCACACTCCCACCTTGGTGCAACGGTAGATATACTTTTCCATGTCTATCTAGATGACCAGTACCCCCACCCTTTTTATTAGAAAAGTGTTTTTTACAATACTTAGATACCGCATGAATTTCCATTTCACCTGTTTTTGGATTTAGTCGGGGCTCCTCGGTGAAATGCTACCATGCCGGAGAAGTTCGCAGTCTTTTTCCCTTGCTGCGTTATCCAGCTTCCTTGTTGTGCACTGAAGCATTATCTACCAGAGCATTTTCTGGTTCAGTGGGGTTTGGAGGCCTTATTTCATCTTCGAATAATGCCTCATCACCAAGCTCAGGAAAAGCAGTGAAATCAGGGAAGTTTGATGCGGCCATTTTCTGGAAATTGATTGAGCTTGAACTTTGTAAGTAAAAGAGCAAGAAAATGAGTGATCGCGAGAAAAAGCATAGAATCAAAAGCAAAAAGACAAGATGAGAGATAAAATGAGAGTGAGATGAGAAGTTAGGAGTGAATTATTGTGTGTGATTTAGGGTGGAATTAAGGGGTATTTATATGGCATTTTTGTGGCATTTTCGGATTGTTACTGTTGGGCCCCTCGCATGCCGAACGGGCGGCCCGTGACAGGCCTAACGGGAGGCCCATCACGGGCCAAACAGGAGGACCGTCACGGGCCAAATGGGAGGCCTATCACGGGCCCACGAAAAGGCCCAATGGTCACATTTAGAATGGTCTGCGGGCCGTTTCGCGGGCCTGGACCGGGCCGAATCTGGGCTTGAGCCGAACTGGGCTTAGGCCTGGCCGCGAGTGTTCACGAGCTCGAGCCGCGGGCTGAGAAGCCAAGGCCCAGCTCTAGCCCATTACACGTACCGGGCTAACACGGCCCATAACAGTAGCGTACCGGGCCGTGCCGAATCTGACACTATTATGGGCTGGGCTGGGCCGTGCCATCCATGGATGGCCCGGCCCATTTGACAACACTAGGATATATAGAGGCAATTGGCCTTTAATCAAGGATTTTTTAAGAAAATAACTGATGTTTTGTAAAATTAGTAAAATGGTCATTTTTTTAATTAACTTAATGATCAAATACTCATTAATTTAGTAGTCAATTACTGATACTAATGTATCACTGATTGACTTAGTGGTTAATTATTGATTGAATTAAGTTTATCACTGATTTACTCGATGATTTTTCATTATCAATTAATCAAAATTGAGTAGTAATTAATTAATTTTAATCAATAAATGACATGTTCATGAATGATAAATCACTAGTAGATTATAATAATGAATCGATTACTTAAAAAAATGATCATTTTGTTAAAATAAATAAATAAATAATCGACTATTTATTTAGAAAATAAAAGGTTCAGCCATTTATTAAAAAAGCTTATCAAAAAACAACTATTTACCTAATTTTTTTAATTACTTTTACTTTTTTGGCTGGAATGGAAACAGTTAACTATTATTATTATTATTATTATTATTATTAGAATTAATCTCATAAATGGTTCCTGAGATTTAGTTTCAATTTTACTTTAGTCTCTGACATTTCAAACGTCACACAGATGATCCCTAAGGTTTGATTATGTTCAGTTTTGGTCTTTCTATCAGTTTGGTGTTAAATATTTAACGGAATCTATAGAAATTATAGACTGAAATTGAAAACATATAAAGTTTAGAGACTAAAATAATACAAAAAATTAAAAGTTAATTTCCACAAATATACCTAAAATTTTAACTATTTCTAATTTTGAACTCTAATTTACACAGATTCTATCAAATTTTAACGCCTAGTTGATTGAAAGACCGAACCTGAAACAAAATAAAACCTCATGGACCATCTGTGCGACGTTTGAAAAGTTATGCACTAAAATAAGATTGAGTGTAAACCTCAAGGACTATCTCCGGCGACACCAGTCGGAATTGGCCACTCGCCATAATTGTTCTTCTATCAAAGTCTTTGCCCTTTCGATTATTTTTTTTTTTTTTAGGGATTTTTGCTTTTTCACGAAGATCATGATCAAATTCAAGGATTTTATAGAGACGATGGGTTCGGGTGCATGGAGAAGTGACACGTGGCGGTGGAGAAGTGACACGTGGCGGTGGAGAAGTTTCGTGGTGGCGTTAGAAGGTGCTGGGAGAGTGGCATTTGGTGACACCGTGGATGACATGTGGAAGGTGGTGGACGTTTCTCGACGAATGATCATTCTCAAAGAAGTGAGAGAAATATTATGGAAAAATTGAACTGTGAAGTGTGAATCCTTGTGCTCTGTGGTATTTTGTGCCAAATGTGGTGGTGCCCGCCCAACCATGGCGAACTGTAAACCATGTTGAAAACTGAAAGCTATTATATTCTATTACCTCCTATTTATTTAATAATAAAGATCTTAATTAATTGTTATTTAATACACAACTAACACAAATATTTTTATGAGAATAAGTTTTTAAAATAATAAAGACTGCATAGAAAAAAAATTATACAGGGACGCATTTTGCAAAACTGTATTTCAATCGTAACATATGGGTGAAAAAACATTTTTTTTTTTTTTTAAAAAAGACATCAAAAAAGGATTATACTATAGTCAAATCTTTTCAATATATGCAAATAAAAAAAACAAAAAAAAAGTTAAGCACATAAACAAATGAAATAAATTATATTAATAGAACTACAATAAAGTAAAAAAGTGCATTTCAAAATAACTGTAGAAAATAAAAAACAGGCCAAAAAAAAAACACACACACACACACACAAAAACACAAAACGAGATTTATTGAAAAACGGATTGTTTTTAAAATTATTTATTGGGTACATCTAGAAAACGTATATGAAATTGTTTCTTAAAAAAAATTAGGTAGCGACATAAATGAAAATAATTATTTCAATAGGACGATCAGGAAAACAAATGAGGATGATACTTGAAAGACCTAAAACATTTTAGAATTGATTATTAGAATTTCATTCATACTTATTTACGTCGTCCTTTTAATTAGAATAATCTTGACAAATATCCTTTAAAAATGCATGAGTTAGAATTTTATTCATACTTATTTATATCGTCACTTCAATTAGGATAATCTTAATAAATACCCATTAAAAATGCATGGATAAGAATTTTTATCATTTACTCTTTATTCATAACATTTTTAATTAAATAATTACATTAATAAAAGAATATTTATCAAAAATAAAGGGTACAAGTTCATACTCATACACTCTTAAAGGTAAATTCTCCAATTTTTTCTTTCAATTTAAGCTAATATTCCTTAAGTAGCGAGTCTAATACCCTAAACAAGACCTATGGTCACGTAAAACCTTTTAGACAACTAGTACTAACCAACTAGGTCAATATGCCTTAATTGAGTTCAGAATTCCAACCCAAACTCGGGTGTGTTTGGTTAAGTGGAATAGAATGGAATAGAATTCTAGTTTGATGTTTGATTGGATTTATAAAAAATGAATGATCATTTAAAAGGAATGATCATTCACCCATTTTGAGTGAATCATCATTCCTTCCTCATATGTGAGGAATGGCCATTCTAAGTTTTTTTTTTTCCCATAATTACCCTTCAATATTATAATATAATTAAAAATTACAACTATATTATATTATATTACATTTTATATATTATAATATTATAATATTATAATATTATAATATTATAATATTATAATATTATAATATTATAATATTATAATATTATAATATTATAATATTATAATATTATAATATTATAATATTATAATATTATAATATTATAATATTATAATATTATAATATTATAATATTATAATATTATAATATTATAATATTATAATATTATAATATTATAATATTATAATATTATAATATTATAATATTATAATATTATAATATTATAATATTATAATATTATAATATTATAATATTATAATATTATAATATTATAATATTATAATATTATAATATTATAATATTATAATATTATAATATTATAATATTATAATATTATAATATTATAATATTATAATATTATAATAATATTAACAATTTTAATAATATTGTTATATTATATATCATAATTATATAATAATAATTTTATTATATTATATTACATTTTATGTATTATAATATTATAATAATATTAACAATTTTAATAATATTGTTATATTATATTACATTTTATATATTATATTGATAGATAAAATTTTAGTGTTATATATAGCATAAGGGTATGTTTGTCAACATGAAAATATTCATGTTTCATTTGAGAGAATTCTTAAAATTACAACCAAACATATGAATCAATTTTCTTTTTCATTTCATTCCCATTACCATTTTCATTCTCAGTCCTATTCCCATTCACATTTCCCCACTGTAACTAAACTCACCCTTATTGTGGTGAGGGTCATGTAGATCAATGATTAATTAAGGTTTAATCTAAGGAGATAATTAATTAATTATCGATATGTTAGTTAGTTATTTTGATCGCGTTAACCTTTTCTTTAAAAACTAACTAGGGGAGATTGTTTAATTAAATTAATTAATCTTAAATAAGATGATAAGTTTCAAGTTTCAAGTTTCAAGTTTCAAGTTAAAAGTTGATTAGCTATGATTAACTAATTAATTTCTCTATAGAAGTAGTTAATTAAGTATATTAGTAAGATATTTCCGTAGATTTTGGGCCTCTATTTCTAAGTTTAGGGCCAACTTAAAGTATGGAAAGACCCCAGCTAGATCGAAGCTGAAGACAAGCCAGGGAAATATATTGGACTCCCACCAGAAAAAGAAAAGAGAAATTGTAACTGTACCCCACTGACTTATTAAGGCATCCTACAATAATTCATAAAAAAGACTCGAAATATAATTAATGTACCTCATATCTGTCTCTCTTCCTCGTTCTAATTTCCGTCCTTCTCTTTAGCCTTCCATTTTTTCCTTTCATTATTCCTCATTCCATCTCTATATTTAATATCCTTTTAGTGTTTTTATTTCGAAAAAATAGAAAATTTATCTTTGAAAATGTATGAGTCTCAATCTCTACACTTTATTTTTAATAAATACTCTTTTATTAGTATAGTTATTTGACTAAAAAAATTATAAATTAAAAATAAAAGATAAAAATTTTTATCCATACACTTTTAAAAAATATTTGTAAAGATTACTATTTTATTTTTGTTCTTTTTCCCGTTTTGCTGACAGCTAGCTCAAGAATAATATTACCAAACTAGCTGTTAATGGACTAATTAAAAGCAATGGAAAAAATCCCAAATATATACATATATTATATTTTCCATTGATTTTCTTTTCCTTTTCTCTCTTCTATCTTTAGGGTAAATTTCAATAACAACACTCATAAATAAATTATTATTATTTTTAGCACTACTTTTGTTTACTTTCACAATCAGCATTGTCATGTTAGTAAAAGTGGGACCATGCCGATTTTACTTGAGTTAAAATGACAATCATATCTCATTTCATTTTTAAAGCCTTATTGAATATATTTTGAAGCCTTGTGAAATTCAAAGATTCAAAGTAGGGAGAGGAGAAAGAACACGGGTGTCCACAGAGATAAATAAACCCCAACTACCACCACCATCTACCACCTTGAGCACCGACGAACCCACGACAGCGAGAACCCACGGCCAGAATGCACAAAACTACGAACCCAGAAGCACGCGACGAGAACCCACAAACCTTCACCGAAGAAATCAACACCTAACCCATAAGCACGAACCGAGAAAACCTCACCCTCCTAACATTCTTCGCCGGAGAAATCAACCACGAAACAGACAAGGTCAATGGCGGATTTCGAGACAAAGGTGAAAACTTTGTTAGCTTTTCTTGTTTATTTGCTTTTTTTCTTAGGTATTTATTGTTTTTTTTCTTACCATTTTTTGTCATCTTAGAAGAAAAGAAAGGCTTTGGAGGAGGAGATAAAAGTAGAGAATGTCAGTTATTTGAAATTTTTTATTGTCATTGGATTGTCATTGTGCTCCTTATTTGGTCTGTGACTCTACCTGATGGCTGGTTATAGCATTATGATCAATCAGTAATTGTATTATGACCTCGGTATTTGTATTATGACCGGTCATAAGACAGTCACAGCATGCGGTCATAATACTATGACCGGAGCTCATAATGTTATGACCGTCCATCAGTCATGCAGGCTCATCAGTCAGGCAGTCACACTATGAGCCTGTCTGCCTAATGGGCGGTTGGTCATAGTACTATGACCACACGCTGTAACTGCCTTATGACCGGTCATAGTATAATTACTGACCGGTCATAATGCTATGACCAACCATCAGTCATAACACTATGAGCGAGGCTGCATGATGGGCGATCATAAAATTATGACCTCCGATCATAGTATTATGACTGCACAATGGTCAGACTCTTAGTGTGCCAATCATAATACTTTGGTTAACAACTTTGTTTGTTTTTCTTGTTTATTTGTGTTTTTTTGTATTTATTGTTTTTTTTACTATTTTTTGTCATCTTAGAAGAAAAGAACGGCTTTGGAGGAAGAGATGTCGTTGATACTAACACAAAGGGAAGAGGAGGAAGTTAAAGCAAATATTAAGAAGCTCAGTTAGTTGAAGTTTTTTATTGCCATTCGATTGTCATTGTGCTTATTTTTTGGTTCCTGACTCGGCCTTATGTTGATCATAGTATTATGACTAGTCATAGTATTATGACTCTACTATGATCGCACAATATTATGAGCGGTCATATTATTATGACCGCCGGTCCATAAGGCAGTCATAGTGGTGGAACTCGTTTTACTTTGAGGTAGCACCTTGTAGTCGGTAATAATATTATGATCGATCATATTAATATGGCCGCCCATAGGTGTGCTATGTTTTTTTGTTTGTGTTTTTTTGTTTGCCTTTATACAATTACCAACAACATTGATGTTATGTATTATTGCAGTTCATGAGAATGGTTCCAAACGAGGACATCAAGAACGGTAAAATAAACCGTACTGTTAACTATGAGGAATCCATGGGAATACTATGGCATGGTCTTACACTGACTCAATTTGAGAAGTTGGAGCTTCAACCTACCATAGTGAACTTTTTGAAGCTCCAGAAGCTTGGGTGGGCTGGCCAAGTTGTCCACAATGTTATCATGCGCTTGGCCGATGTTGATGGGAGAACAAAGGACTCTTTATTCTTTGCTATTGGGGACGACATCAGGCAGTTTTCAACGTCAGAATGTGGTTTCTTTTTGCTATCTCAAGTGGCAACGCTTTGGCCATTGACTTATACACTATATTGAGACATATTGGAAATTTATTGAGCGAGTGAACATCCATCTTCTTCAATTGTAGGTAGAATGTGACTTCTTAGTCAGACGATATCTTCACAGGAGCCTCCTCATCTTCAACAACATATCTTAAGAATAAACTTTTTCCTTGTGGTTGAATCCCAAGCACATTTATCACCAAATTTATAAGACCAATATAAGTTGTGTTGGTGGAGACCAATATCCCCTTCATTTCACAACCGATGTATCTCGAAACACAGTCCCAATGTCCATTGTACTTTATGAAGACGTTCAATCTAGTAACTATTCCTAAATAATTTCAAAAATAATAACTGTTAATCAACATGCAATTACTCTTATTCATCATCGAGTCATTAAAAATTGCCAGTCATAACACTGTGTAATGACCAGTCATAGTGTGCTGGTCATAACACTATGATTGCCTTATGGCCGATCATGGTATTATAACCAGACGGTAATTGTATTATGAAAAAGCAAATAAATATAATAATTTAAAGTTAAAAGCAGTAATTTTTTGGGCCATCGGATCTCACCTATAATGGTTGAGATCAGCGCGTGAGGGTCACGCACGTTTACGGTGGACAAGCGCATGTCAGCTGACAGTGCAGGTGGGCCCCCTACTTTATTCCACCTAATGGGAAGCCGAAATGTGGCTCCTTGTCGGCCACTAACCAGAACGTTACTGATTTCGTGCTTCATCTTCACGTGGGCTTGCTTCTTTTAGCGAAAGATATATTGACACGTGGACATTATTTTGATCCTGCCAATTTCTAAGGTGCCGTTTAGAAGCTATATTTCGAATCCTGATTCTGGGTCACGTGGGAGAATCCGTGTTTGGAGGACCAAAATCACGAAACTAACCTAGAATCAAATTGTACTTTTGGGATCACTTTAGATCTTGATTTCAAAATCAGGAAGGGCATGATTCAGCCCGTTCCCAATTCATGTGAATAGTGCTCCCACTGAGTAATGACCCCCACCCACTCCTACTGATCATTTTTCCCTTGGCCAGAGAATCTTTCTCCAGCTTTCTCTGTGTTGCTTCTCGCGTGAGTTTGCAGAGCATCTCCAGCTTTTCCAGCTTTTCTCCTATCTTTTCTTTCGGTTTCCACTCCTCTTCCCGGTGGACTCTTCTTTACATAAGTAGCCCAACCCACGGCGAACTCCTTTTCTGGAGTTGATGAGAAATGCTTTAAGTGCTCGAGTGATTATGAACAATCGACGGAAGTTCCACATTCGGTACCAATTTCGAGATACTACCAATGTAAGGCCATTTATCGGAAACAGACGGGGAATTTACAAAAATCCTTCATCTGTGTTTGGAGCTCTACCGGCGGTGTCCTTCATCTCCTCGTTGGACTCGAACTCGGTAAGGGTTTTCACTTTGCTAATTATAATCATATACATAGAGCATAAAATGCACAAAAAATTTTCCGGTCAGCATTCTTTAAGTTCTTATTGCTGTTGTGTATATGTTTATTTATGTATGTATATATGTTTATTTCTACAAATGTGTATATATGTATATATGTTCATTTATTACTACTTAGACAGTGTTAGGTGATAATGCATGTGTTCCGTAAGTCTCATGCTCCTTTAATTACAAACTAATGCTCAAAGCTCTTTTTTTTTTCCTTCTTCCCTTTAAAAGTTTACTAGAACATGGAAAAATGTAGCATAACGGATAGGCATCATTATCCAGCAAAATTTTAGAACTATTTTATGATATGGTATATTTGTTTTTGGAGGGTAATGTGATATCTGGATTCTGTGCACATAATGGGTGAAAAGTTGTACTTATTTCGTCTTACTTATGATTTTAGCACTTAATTTTTTTCCCTGTTAATTATGAAAAAAAAATGTATCAAAATGGGGACACAGTGTTGCTGCAAAAAGGAAACTTGCGGCATTGTTCAAGTTCTTTTTGCTGTTGTGTAATAAGAAGCATAGATACGTGATTGGATTGTTTTTGCCTCTTAAATTGTCGGTGGCTTCTCTTTCATGTTCTTGGTTGTGTTTTTTTTAGGGGGTTTCACTTCTTTGGCGTTTTAAGTTTGTGCCCTGTTTTTGCATGCATTGGACTCCTCTTGCTTGTCCTACGCGTGTGTAGATGCCTAGGAAAAACCCGGATGAAAGGCCGTTATATTGGAGTCCCGCTATAGAGGCATTTCTACTTGAGCGACTATACGAATACAATGACATAAACCACATGAAGCTACCAGATTCTTGTGACTACAACCAATGGGTTGCTTGGATGGCCACTTTCTTCGATGGATATGTACTCGGCGGTGAGCGACTGAGGGAGAAATGATGTCGACGTGGCAGCCTTTACTCAGCGTATACGACGCTGCAAACCATACAGGAGTGGGGTGAGATCCTATCAGTAAAACTTTCACATGCTTAGAGGAACTGCGGACATCTCTTTGCAAGGTACATTATGTGTGATTCATTGCTCCTCCATTAGTGATAATAGTTAGAGGTTACACTTTTGTAACTAAAGTGTAATAAACTTACCAAATTTATTATAATTTTGTTAGAGACATCGTGAAGCGAAAACATTGTTCACACACGGTTTGAAGCTTAATGAGACGTACTTGGCAGTCGTTTTCCCTTCATGAGTTATGGCGTCTGGTTCAGGGGCATATCACCCTACCGCCCAAGTAGTGCCAATGGATGATGATGGTGCTGGGGATGAACAATTACAACCTTACCAGAATGCTCCTTACCAAAACAGTGACGATGGGGAGATGCGTACTGAGCTTCACAATCGCGTGGAAAGTTTTAGAATGCGGATGACATCCAATGTCACCACCTCATCACGGGTGATAAGAAAGAAAAAGACAAGGGCACGTAAATCCAATGATAGTTCACGGGAAGAGTTGCTTGATTTGGTTAGGGACATGCGCGATGATTTCTGAGAAGACATTCGTTCAAGCAAAGAGAGCTTGCCGAGTAATAACACTGTCAATGGACCAAGTGAAACGGATACCATCATAGCGTCACTTTCAAAAATGAGAATTGACCCGCGTACGTATGCCCATGCATTTGAAAAAATAATGGCGCCCCCACGTGGCGATCAGCTTGGCATAAACTGGATGAACCCGTTATGAGGGCCTTTTTAAACGACTTTGTTGATGTGCCAAAAACCCCCTTTGTTTGTCATGTGCCTAATCCATATAGCCAGCCGCCTCATAACTTCTCCCCCGGGCCAAATCCATACAACCAGCCTCCACAGTCCTTGCACCAGCTGCCACAGTCCTTCCACCAGCCGTCAAACCCCTTTAGTCAGGCCCCTAACCCATTCCACAAGCCTCCACCACCATTCAATCCACCTAGCCCTTAAATGTTTGGTGCGATGTTTCTATCTACATAGTTAACCAACATTAAATGGTCTATTTTCCCTTGATATTAGACCACAGATTAGTGTTTAGTACCACGTTGTCGCGTGTAAGCCTGATTTCAAGATTGTATTCTATACTATTATTGGTATACTGGTTTACTCTCATTGTTGTATGAGACTGTATTCTATACCGGTCTACTATTGTATGAGACTGTATTCTATACCGGTTTACTATTGTATGAGACATTCATGCGTTTCTTTGTTGTATGAGACTGTATTCTATACTATTGTATGAGGCTGTGTTGCCAAGTTATGTTAAATGGTCGATTTTTCCCCTCATATTTATATCTTATTGTCGTTAAGTTTCTGTATTTTTTTATCCATGGAGAAATTTCACGTGGGGCATAGTTGGACTTATTGCCGTTCTTATTTTTTGTTCTCTCACTTGTGCACTTGTAGTAACTTAAGTGGAAACAGCATTCATGGTGTCATTCCATCCTTTCTTGGAACTGTTACAAGCTTAGAAGTATTGTGAGTGCAGCTTACTAAAGATCTTTAGTACATTATGTGTTTGCCTTGAAAGAGATCTTTTGCTAGTTTTACGTTTCTGTTTTCCCATCACAGAACGTGATTATTTCATCTTGTAAAATGATACATCATTGTAAGCCAAAGTCTAGAATTGTGATACATCATTGATATCCTTTAACGGTTGATGGCTTAATTTCCTTTTTCTTGAATAATTTACTAGAATTGTGATATTATCAACCAACAGGATGCAACCTGAAAATGAAGAACGAGATAGAACGACGTCTTCAAGGCGTCGACGGAGATTTATGGCCGCAATAAGTGAAGCCACGGCTGCAGCCGCTTATTTGTTTAGTGACAAAGTAGGAAGGCCGATGCACAATTCTTCTTTAAGGGGCATGGACAAGGTAAATGAGCTATAAGCAAACAGTAATGAGACTGTAATGTTTAACAAAGTGCGTATGGGACCACGTGATTTTATGATTCTACGTGAAATGCTAACTGAGAAAGGTTTGCTACGACCCTCATAAAACATGAGCCTACCTGAACAATTATTTGTGTTCTTAACAATCGTTTCACAAAGCCAAAGTAATCGTGAATCACAAGACGAATGGCAACAATTATTTGTGCTCTACATGATGATTTCATTATGAACCCAAATTATGACAAAGTGCCTGAATTTCTACGCACCAACCGTCAGAGATATGGTACATGGTTCGACGTAAATTGTATTGCTATCTAACATTGGTATTCTTAATAATACGTCGATAAATTTCTTTATATGAAACTTATGTGCAAAACTTTTACTTGAAATGGTTAGGACTGTGTAGGCGCAATTGACGGTACTCATGTACCTTGTACACTAATTGGTGTTCATAATCCAGCAGCTTATCGAAATAGAAAGGGTGTGAACTCTCATACCATATTGGCAACCTGTTCATTTGATATGAAGTTCACATACATATTATCCAGTTGGGAAGGTTTAGCCCGCGACGCTCGAGTGCTCGCGGATGTGCTTGAGAATCCTAGGTTTCAGTTCCCACGTCCCCCACCAGGTTACACTTATGTCTTCCTACTTATGTCTATTTATTGTTATGGACCTTCAATTTGCAGCATAATTTGGATATGTTGCACAGGAAAATATAATATTGTTGATGCAGCATATGCGAACAATGATTGTTTTCTCACTCCGTACAGAGGTGGGACTTACCATTTGCCTGATTACAAAAGGAGAAGTGGTGCAAACACTCATCATTGAGAAATTGTATAGAGCGAACATTTGGGGTTTTGAAGGCTAGGTTCCCTATCCTAAGGCGGCCTAATAATACATATCCAATGAATACACAAAGGTAAATTCCAGTTGCCTGTGCAATACTACATAATTTCATTCACATGGTTAATGAGGGGGATCCGCTTCTAAGTCAATACCACCGTAATGGTGTACCTGTAAGTGAAATAGATCCAAACAATGATGATGAATTTGATGACGATGACAATGATGGTAATGTCCCTGAAGGCCCAGTTGTAACAATAGGTAGTGTTAGTCGTATAGAGATGTGTCTTTTTAGGGATCACCTTGTGAATGAATTGTGGGTAGAATACTAGGGAAGCCGTGGAAGACAAGTTTGAAACACACGTTTGTATTATCGTGTATTCGTTACTGTTGCAAAAAAATTTTGACGTTCGTAACACACGTTTGTATCATGGTAATTAATTTCTCTTTTCAACTCGAATGCTTGTTATTTGCCTTATTTTTGGCTAATGCACTTTTTTTTTTCATTTATTTCTCATTTAACTTATTATAATTTCGAGTTATAATTTTTTGCATTTAATTTTGTCTCTAATATTTCGTTTTCTTACTTATATACCGAATTATGTTTTTTAAAATGACACGCAACGTAATTTATATGGACAAAAGATGGTTCTTATTTTGGTCATGGTTCAAAATCAAAAAACAACACAACCAAACACTAATTCGAATCATAATTTAGGTTCGAAATTTATATTAATTAAGCAAACCATTTTCTACACTGACGTATTGCTCAATGCAAAAACATAATAAATGATTATTTCACTAATTTCACTTTCCCCGGGAGACGGATCATAATGTAGGGTGAAAGAAACTAGTTTTTGAAACCGCAGAGAACTGACATGCTTTTTCCAATTGTTCTAGTAACATGATACACTTATGAAAGATATATGCTTGAGAGACTGCGTTATTTTAAATTATCTAAATTTATTTTGACCTTGAGAAGAGCTCTACAGATTATCTAAATCCTACCATAGAATTGTATGCAGTCAATAAATACGATTTTACAACTTATTTGATTAGATTTTGAACCCGTTTGATTGGAGGATTCATTTTATAATTCGAATCATGATTCATAATTCGTTACAGTATTTTTTTTTATAAAAAAAACACATAAATTAAAAATAATTTTAATTTTATAATCTTAATTCATGAACCAAACGTCCTTTTAAAATCTCATTCCCACGTTTGGTCCTACAAACGGAAGAAAGAGAGCCATACATATTCGCTAAGACCATTTTCTGATGACAACATGGGGCCTACGCTTCCAGGTTTGGTTTTTTTTTTTTTTAGTTAGCTTCCAGGTTCTTTTACACACGAAATAAACGCGAGTCAACCAACATTCATTATTAAATGCAAGGACGTCTGTCTTCATAACTACGACTTGAGTTTTGATTTTTGTGCGGCAGAGATCAAACACTGAAAATCTTTGGCCAAATTTTTATTGGCATTTTTTTTGAATTTAGTTAAAATTAAATTAAAAAAAAGTAAAATAATTTTTTATATAAATTTAACGGTTAAAATTAGAGTAATTATTAATAATTTTTTTTAATCTTATTAGAGAAACTCCACTTTTTTGTTTTATGTGGTAACTTTTATGGTAAAAACTGTTAGCTCTTTTATTCTATTTTAACAGTGGCATTAGTTTTTCAACAACGCATTTATCAACGTCAACACAAATTCACAACGAGGGGAATTACTCAAATACTCACAGATCATATCCTTGAAAAATTAATTCAATTATTAAGACAACAGCTCATACCAATACGAAAAATAACAGTCTTATTTATTTCGTTACTCAAATTATTACTCAAGTTATACTATTATAGTATTTTTTTTCACGTAAATTTAAATTTAACTGTTTTTCTCTTATATATATATAACTCAAATTATAACTTAACTTGTGTAAATGAGCAGTTCCTGCTTGCTATTTGTAATAGGAGTGACAATTCGTGTCACGTGTCGTGTTTTGATTATTTTTTTAAAATTTACAGTAAACCCGAACACGATTTGTGACACGAAATTTTTTAAAAATCACAACACGAACACGACACGACCACTTTACGAATTGACACGACACAACCTGAAAATGACCCGTGACACAAAATTAACCCGTGAATCTGAAATTGACACGAAAATTGTATATTTTTATTTAATTTTTTACATATTAGAAATAACTTAAAATTCATAACACATTAAATTACAATAACATCTATTGAAATTAAGCAAATAATAATATAAGATTTTGAGTATAACTATCATGATATAACAAGTTCATAATAAAATTTAAAATATGTAATGAAAAATATATGTATTTTTTAGTTTTCTACGAATTTCGTGTCGTGTTCGGGTTAGGCGGGTCCAATCTGAAATTGACCCGTATTTTTCGTGTCAATTTCAGGTCGACTCAATTCTGATCCGAACATCTTTTTTCTCAACCCTAATTCATAAAATTTATGTCGTTTTTAAATCGTATCGTGACTTATGTTGTCGATCTTAATTTGTAACGTTTCTCTTACTCGAAGTCTGAAAACAGCCATGCAGTTACTTTCTGTATTAAACTATTAATTCACCATAAAAAAAAAAAAAAAAGAGAAACAAAGGGAAAAAAAGAAGAGAAAGAGAGAGAAACCTTTAACCTGAGCACTATATACAGTACCGTCTATCCAAAGACTAATGTGAAAATTAAAGAATAAAGGCTGCCATATACAGTAACTTATTCCAGGCGAGTAAAATTCTCTGAAATTAACCACAGAATATTACCAACTTCTATCATGGGACCCACCTCAAACACATCAAGTGCCTAATCCCAAGTTCACCTGCTCCTGTCCCAGCACAGTAGATCTTTTCTGGGTTTTAGTCCTTTTTAGTTAATTTATGGCCCTATTTTCGCGATTTGGAATGGTCTATACAGCTCTGACAAATTTATTGGTTTATTTAGTTAATGACAGGTTATAATGAGAATCGAGATTCCGCGGGTTTAATAAGTTTAAAAAACTACGTGCAAGGTGCAACAAGTACGAGCAAAGTTATTATTACTTGCTGTTGTTGCCCCTAAGGTAGTAGCTTGGATCAGTACTGAAACAACACAATCAAGAATCTTAGCATAGAGATATGTACCTGCCTAATAGGTAAGAAACTTCCATAGTAGAAATCTTTAGAGGACAATTAATTTATCTATTTAGAATTATTTTTATTTTATATATATTTTTATTAGAGAAATATATTGTAAAGAATTATAAATTATAATTTAAAATCAGTGATAAATATAAAAAATAAATTTTTTCTTAATTTTCTTTTTTTCAATTAATCGAAATAATTATTTTAACCTTTAGATTAATTATTTAACAGTTTAATTTATATGTGTTTTCTTTAAAAATTTATAACTGTAAAACGATTTCAATCATACATTTAACTTTTAAGAAATTAATACAATGACTAAAGAATAAATTTCTAATATTAGAGAAAAAAAAAATTTCTACTTAGAAATTCCCCAAAAATTGAGGTAGGAATAATTGCAATCTCCATAAAAGACCGTCTTATTTAGGCTAATAAAGATGTGATTATTGTTAGATCAACATTTACAATGCCGTGCTAAATTAATGAGGTAAATTTTAATTTGAATAGAACATACAATTAGCAGTACGATGTTATTATTTTTACTAAATTTGCCATATTTTGTATACTTAGTGTCAAATTTAGTATCAAGTATAACATATGTTAAATTTTCTTTTTGATTGTCATTGGTTAATATATTAACCTTATCATTTTGTCATTACAACATTATTATTTTTAAATTATTTTAATAATTAAGATTTAACTTTATGAGTTTTAAAGCTTAATAATTAAGAATTTTTTTTTGGCAGGACTAGAGAAATGAACTACTAATAATTTTTTATTTTTTAGCTATCAAATCTGTACTAGAAACTATCTATTTTGCATACTTTTATAATCTGATGTGATTTTAATCAGATTTAACGGTCAGAAATTAAATCCTACTTGTGAGGAGGTCTACCAAAAAAACTCCAAATTAATTATGTGATAAAAAAATAGCTATAACATTTTGAGGCAACATTATGCATAAGAACAAATATAGAATAACATATCAAACATGTCATAATTTTAAGAACAAATATAGAATAACATATCAAACATGTCATAATTCTCACACTTGTTCCCGATAAGAATATTTAGTTAACAATATATGTCTACTGAGTGGCAATGATAACACCTTTACCTTTAGGATTAATAGTCACGTAATGAGTAATAACAAGTAAACTATTGCCTCTAATTGATTAATATCAATTATTAATTAATGTGGTTTTCCACTTCGAAATTCATGTGCTCTTATCGCATGCATGTCTAGTACTGATTATTATAGAGCTAAAACTACTCGTATATGCTTCAAACTTTCAAGTGATAAAATAGCATTGCCGATTATAGAGTAGAACAAGAGAAGAATATATTGTGCACGAGCATGAGGGATAAAAAAGGTCATGATTCTTTGCCAAGTAGTAGTATATATCAAAATCAATATATATATATATATACACAGAAATTGTCTTCAATATATATATATACATTTCTTTTAAAAATATGTATATTTTTTTTAAAATGTATATATTTTTTTTTAAAATATATATAATATAAAGAGATATTTATAATTTATCTAAACACATATATACATATTTTAAAAGATAATATAAATATTTTAAAATAAAAAATATATATTTTAGAAAAAATATACATATGATATTCAATTAAAAACTTTATCTATATATATGTTTATTTATTTATTTATACACAGCGTCATATATATGATCATCATCACTATCACAACATCAGCAGCAGATCAGATGTGTGACTGATGTGTGTTTGGTTGACGAAAGAAGCTGCTGCAGGGAGATTTGAGAAGACATGAGGAAAAGCAGGTAAAATAGTTTCTGATGGAGATGAACAAAGTAAAAGCATCATAATTAGGGTTCTACCAAATCCCAACGTGAAACCCGGGGCCTCATGTGCTCCTGCCAGGCTCTCCCTACCCTACCCCACCCCCACCCCCACCCGGCCCTCTTCTATTTCTTTCACTTTAGCTTTTGCCTTTTTTTTTTTTTTTGGGTTGAAAAAAATTGATTTTGTTTTACTAATATCACTTAACATGATAAGTGATATATAATTGATTGTTAGCCTTTTGTCTCCTCTTTGCATTCACAGTATTACAATGCGAGTTCTACGCTGGTTAATCATTAATCATGACCATAATTACTAGTAGAGATGCACGTATAGTTTTTTTTTCCCCCTCATAATAACGTTAACGATGCATAATTCTTCTTAAAGTAAATCATGACACAAATAAGTGGAGAATTTTATTATATGCTTTCAAGTTCGAACAATTGAATCACCACTGCCTAATAATAGACATGATATTATCATTCCATGTTTTGGTCCTTCGCATGGCCGGCCTCAGAAGGAGAGACACTATATTAAAAATGTGATTAATAAAGTAACACTATTATATTATTTATGTTATTATTATTAAATTTATCTTATGTTATTAATAATCTGTATGTTATATTTTAATAATATACAGATTATCTTTCGTAACTTGCATGTTATATTTCGTAACCTCCAAATTATCACTTTATATCCTGCATATCATTTTCTGTAGTGACATTAGAATTTTGTAGAGTGACATAAATAATAGAGCTAGAGAAAACAATAATTAAACTTAAAATTTTCCGATTAAGTTTTAAGGATTTCATGTTCTACATATGTGATACCCGAAAACTCGCGAACCACAAATGTATTGATGCATATGATTATATTTTTATGATAAAAAGTATGGATTTCTTTTTTGCTCTGAATAAAAAGTATGGATTTAATGTTAGTCACAGGCTCCAATGACAAAATGGAGACGATGTATATGTGAATCTAACGATAAAAGAATGCAAAGCAAAAAATAAATAAATAAAGGTTTGTCTATCGTAAGACTCTCTAAAACACTCATTAGTATAATACTATGTTTTGACTGTTGAATTACTTTTTTTTAACAGTCAAATATAGAGAGCAAGAGCCTCCCTAAAAAAAAGATTCTATGATGTACATGTTTTTATAATATTTGATTAAAATCAAATCAAAATAAAAAATATACAAAATAGACATACTCTGATACACATTTAACAATAAAATAAAAATACGCCAATTATATTTTCATAACCAACTAAAAAAAAAGAGATAGCTTCTCTTATAATTTTAGTTTTTGACAGTTAAATTTAATCAAAATAATATTAAATTAAAAAAATATGTAGAATAGATGAATTATGATATAAATTTAATAGTTAAAAAATAAGAGACTAGACTTATTCGGAGAGACTACCAAAGAAATTCCAAAAAAAAAAGAAATCTTGAAAAAGAATCCTAATAGCAAAAGTAGTGCTGGAACTTTGGGTCGGCGGGCCGCCCAAAGTCCGAATTTTTTCGGGCTCGGGCGGGCCGGCCCAATTCCTGCCCGCCCAAGTAAGAAATTCGGGTTCGGGCTCGGGCAGCCCGAATTTGACATGTCCACCCTTGCCCGCCGCCGTCTAACGACCATATACCGCCCGTCCGCCGGGATTTTTTTGAATTTTTCCGACCAAGCCCGAAAATTGCCCGAAAATTGGGTGTGCCCGAATTGCCCGACCTGAAGCCCGAATTTTTGAAATTTTTTGAATTTTGCCCAAATTTTTCCCGCCTGCCCGAATTGCCCGACCCGCCCGAGGTGCCCGAATACCCGAAAACGGCTAATTTTTTGAATTTTGCCCGAATTCTGCCCGAAAACCTGAGTTGCCCGAATTGCCCGAAAACCCGAAAACGACTATTTTTTGAATTTTTACCCGAATTCTGCCCGAAAACCCGAATTCGTGTGTTCATTTCAAATTGTAATATATATATAAATAATATATATATATATATAAATTGTAATACCAATATATATATAAATAACTTAATATTAAAAAAAAGTTTAAAAAATTTGGGTAATTCGGGCGGGCTCGGGCCGCCGAATACAAAA
>NW_010359479.1:106605-193708 GCF_000414095.1 Morus notabilis | reverse complement strand
TATATATATATATTAAGATATAACATGACAGGTTTCTATAGAAAAAATGGAAAATAAAAAAAATTGACAGATCTACAAATTCCGATGCATCGTTTAGCAGTTTACTTTAACAATTTTTGCTGGTTTTTCTTGCGGTAGCTTTTATTCGGAGAGTGGGGTTGAATTTCTTTTCCTTTTTATCATGTTTTGTTTTTTGCTAAAGGAGTGGGGTAAAAATTTTCTGCTCCAAAATCCGAAATATATAGCTTGAATCTAATGCTGGTTCAATTAGTAACTTTGGTTTTATAATTGTCTCTTTAAAAGAAGTGCTGATGATAAGACCTTAAACCCCTTTTCTTTTTCTTCCTAAAGAAGTGGCAATGGAGGGTCAGTGAACAGTCATTCTCTTTCAGTTAACAGTGTATAACCTTAGGATAAAAGCTATAAAAAACAATATTTCGTACACTAGAAAGCCCGGCAAACCCTATTTGCTCCTTGGATTTATACAAACTTGTAACTATATGATACATCCACTTCGATTTCAGAGGAAGGACCCCCAAAAAAAAAAAAAAAAAACCTAGCTATAGCTCGTAGCTTCCTTTGTTTTCTATCTCTTAACCCCGGCCCACGTAACAAAATTAAGGTCCCGTTCACTTCACCGATTCGAGTTTAGAATTCAAGTTTTGTTACAGTAAAAAGCTCTCAGAAACAGTCACATCTAACTTTTTTGCTACAATAAAAAGCTCTCACATAAGTCATATCTCAACTTGAATTAAAAACTCGAATCAACAAACTAAACGGGCCCATGACGTATCAATTCTAACAATAACTGGTCTCCTTTATTACAAAATATGGAGCTTTTTTTAGTATATAAAAAAATAAATTATTAATAATTTTTTATTTTTAATCGTTAAATTTATATTAAAAATTATATATTATATATTATTTTTTAATTTAATATGATTTTAATTTAATTTAACAATCAGAAATTAATTGGCACTATCAGCAGGATTGGCCTATAGAAAAACTCCTACAATATACATATATATTGACAGTACACATGTTTAAGTATATTACATATATAACTAAATCACAACAAATTAAAAAAGTACACACAATTTTTAATACAGATATGACGGTTAAAAGCAAAAAATTACTGATAGTTTATTTTTCTGGTCCTACTAAAGAAACTCCTCACATATTATATGCAAGTACTATATATATGTATATATATATATATATATATATATTACAAAATCAACAAAAGTTTGACACTTTCATGATAAAATCTCTAAGAACAAAATTATCTTTGACAAAAACTTTAAAGACATCTCTTTAGTGAACATTTATTCGCAGCTTTTATTTATAGGGTGAATTACCAGAATCAAGTAATATTTATTTTTTATGTAATATCCTTATCTTTTGTAACTTTTTTATTTCAATACAAAATTTATATAGGGTTGAATTTGTTATTTAGAGGATACCAATCTAGTTATGATGTTTTAATCGGCACATATGCCTCTTATCATATATATGAAAAAAGGCAGTGTGAAAACAATATGAAACTTTGTTAAAATCTAATAATTAAAACATTGCACTAGTGATAGGTAGACATTATCCCCCGCAAAACTTTCAAAACCCCCCAATAATTTATCTCTCTTTTGTCGACTGGAAAATCAGGAGGGGGAATGCGACCTTTGTTGGGGGTCCTAGGGGCCTGGGAAGAGTATCTCTAATCTAAACAAAAGTTTAGACAAAAACAAGTCAGTGTGCTATAGGCCAAAAACCTTTTTCTCCTTTTTTTTTTATTTAATTTTTTTCCCCTTTCTCTTGGGGCTAAACAAAAAACTTCTTTGTTGGGGGAGCTACAATAGGCTTTTCCTAGCTAGGTTAGACACCCGACTCCTGCGCCAAAGATTGGCTGAGTACGCACGTGACGACATCTCTCCCTTTGATCAATAACTCCAACCAAACCATAGCCCCATATAGTCATATATATTCCATTACCCCATATATATATATATATATATCCTATATTGGTCTTCCCATGAAATCATAATAACCAAACCACTTAAGTTTCCCAAGTAAATTAAGTTCCTCAGGTAATTTCTTTAGGCGTCAGGAAAAAAAAAAATGAACTACTTCCCAAGCAGTACTACAACCACAACCACTCAATACTCTACTAGTTCATCATCTAGATCTTGTGCTGCTTCAAACAACAACAAGAAGGAGATTAATAAGGTCAAGAAGGGCAACAGTGGAAATAACAATATTAAGAGAAGCGGTAACAAGGGAGTGATGAAACTCTCTACGGACCCGCAAAGCGTGGCGGCTCGGGAGAGGAGGCACCGGATCAGCGATCGGTTCAAGATCTTGCAGAGTTTGGTCCCTGGTGGGGCCAAGATGGACACGGTGTCCATGTTGGAGGAGGCTATTCAATACGTCAAGTTTCTCAAGACCCAGATATGGCTTCATCAGACCATGATCAACTATCAGTTCGTGGATGATCAGGAGAACTATAGCCAAGACCACACGCCCAATGCCATGTTCCTTACTCCACCTGATCATCAATGTAATGTTCACGATTCTTCTAATGGTAACGTTGCAGTTCTTGATGATCAAGCTCCTCTGGAGATGCTGATGGTACCGGATTATAATTGCGCCTTTGGTCAAGGCCATGAAACTACGTCGTTTGAGCATGCGTATGGGAGATATGATTAATCGGCCAGTTAGTTTGTTATATATATATATATATATAGTCACGAGGAGTAATATTTTAGTTAGCAAGTTTAGATTATGTCGTGTGTTATATATGTGTTTTGATGTTGAAGATTTGGCTGGGGTTATTTAGTATATATTATGTGAAGAAGGGTTTGTTACTATGAGGACGCTACTATAAAAAATAAAAATAAAAATAAAAAGAAAAAATAAAAAAAAATTCTCTTTGTAGTTTTTCTACTTATTTCATGATGATTATGATAAGAAGTTTCTAGTTTATGATTTGCTGACCGACAATTAAACCCGTAATCAATTGAAGTTCGCCCTTGTGCATTTTCTCTCCAGAAAACTAGGATTTTTATTCTGTATCAACTAGCAACTTACGTCACTAAAGAGCTGGCACTTGTGGAAAAGAAAAAAGAGAAAAGAAGGAAACAAGTACTGTGCGTGGGGCATATTTTTGGTCCTGTATATGTCGAACAATATGCTAGATTGTCCTTAATTCTGTTTGATTTGCTATGATAATATTACATATATCTAATTCTTTTTGTTGTGGAAAAAAAGATAAATGGTAATTAAGATTAAAGTCACTAGTAAATAAACTAAGAAACAAACGGTGCATCAAAAAAGAAACGACTATTTTACTTTACTAGAAGGGTTATTTATGACAAAATTAATTAAGACGAACTTGTGGTTAAAAATTATTTAGACATTTTTGGTATATATATATATATATATCTAGATGGCAATGTCGTTCAATTTCTTAATAGCTTTGAGGTGAGCGTTACCGAACTATAGCTTCAATTTTTTTAGAGCGCTTTCTTTCTCTTTTAAACTATATATGTGTGTGTGATTTTCAATTCTTTTGGGTGTTTATAATATATGAAGGGATTTTCTCGAACTCTTGTAAGTAAAAATTGACCATCGGTTTATTCTTATTTTTAACTGTTAGATATGTATCAAAATTTATCTAATATATATATATATTTTTTAATTAATGTAATTTTAATTAGATTTAACATTTAAAAATTGAGACTACTAGGACGGACAACTAGAAAAACTCATGAAATCAAAAGTAGAAATTAATTGTAAAAGAGAAGATGGAAAATAGTTTTTTAGTACTACTAAGGACAACTTTATCTTCGGACTAGACTATGTAAAATTTGAATTGGACTTGCAAGAAAAGGGGTCAAGGACTCTACAAGGAAAAGAATGTAAAGAAGAAAGAGAAGCAAAAGAAGGAAAGTAACTAACAATATTTATTCCCTTTAAAGTAACAAAGTATTGTTCTACCTGGGGATCAAAACCTTTGTTCTTGAAATTGCCAAAAAGTGACGAAAAAATATAAGGATTTGTTTGTCTTATATAGTTAATGATTGTGGTAGAATTAAGACTTAAAACTCTTAAAACAAACGAACACAAAATTTTACAAATAATCCATTAATAAAGCTATGTTTTAAACCGTAAAATTTATATCATATTGTGATTTTTTTTTAATGTGTATTGTATTCATTTAGTTTTGCATAATTTTTTAATTTTAACATATACTTAGAAATACTATGCACTACGGCCCCCCCTAAAAAGATTCTAAAAAAATATTGAGAAAGGTATTCATTTCCTCCCTCTCAATATGACAACTTGTGGCGGGCAGAAAGAGGTCTTTGGGCCACTCATATGCAAAAACAAAGGTTAAGACATATGGTAAAATTTCACAAGTCATATTAAATTCATCAAAGATTTTTGAACATTTAACCTTAAACCTCAATATGACAAGTCATATAAATTGTACTAACTTAAACCTTAAAACTTTTTTATTAGTCCCTCGTCTTTTAAATTTTTTTAGATGGAAAAAATTAACATATTAGTATTTAAGTTATAAACAAATGAGTAAATATTCTCACCATTTTTTTCGGAAAGGTACATTACAAGTCCAATTTATTTTTTAAAAAATATTCATATATCTAAATTCATCTAATACAATAAATAAATAAACTTGTCCGTAATCAATTTTTCCTCCAAAATAAAAAACACTAAAACATCTGTTAAATTACACCTCATTTTCTTCTCAATTCTCAAAAGATTAGTGTTTAAAAGAAAAAAAGGATTATTTTTAAAGTTTATATTTTAACTTTAATTGTAGGCAAAGCCAATATTATCGTCAATGTAACTTTAATAATCCTATGACCGCCTCTCGATTTTTGTCAGCTGGCGGTGATCTATGACTCGATTTCATTAATGACACAAAGTTCTCAACAAAACGACACTATTCAAAATATAGTAAGGCTCCAAAAGCCTGGTAATTAGAAAGCTAAAATATTTTTGATCACTTCTGAAAATACGGTTTGTGCATTCCAAATAGGGGGATACGATGAATACGTCAATCCGTTCAATTCGGTAATCTAATCTAATCCGTTAGCGGTGCACAGATAGTTGGATTGGCGGTGTAAACCTCAAGAAAATCCTAAAGTAAAAATTTTTAAATTACAAAATTTAACTTAAGCTTTTTTTTTCTTCTGAAATGTATATTTATTACATTTATAATGGAATGTAAACTTCCATATCAGTGAGATCTCACACAATAGGTTGATAAAATGATACATGTAATGAGCATAACCACCATTATGATTAACTGTGATTAAGTTATGTTTGAAATTATGAATTAACATGAATTTTTACGGTTTAAAGTGTCTTGATGACTTTTTTCAAGGATCTAAATCAAGGGTCCAATGAAGAAAGCATAATAAATGAGAATTTCAAGATATATAACTTACATAAATTTAGACGTTAATCATAATTCATGTTATACGGACATTGTTTGATGATTGTTTAAGTTATTTCTTAAATATTTAAACCCAACGATTGTTTCCATGAAATTCATAAAAACATATAATGAGGCGATAATGTGTTCGTTGAACGATGATATCCACTTTCATGAATGAGTTACATTAGACTCTTTAATGATTTAATTGGACGTCAACCTCGGTAGAATTGTTCAATATTAGTTCTTTAGTGTGAGAAATTCCAGAGGGGATTAGCATGTTAGGATGTATGGCATTTCCAGTTAAATATTTATATTGAAGTACCTTGAAATTATATTGAACTTTATTTAGTTAGTACAAATGATTAGGAAGATATTTGAATTAATAGACCATTATAGACAAATTTTTGAATCAAAGGTCTAGCATAGGTCTAAAGTTGATCGATGGTGTAGAATGTATTTAGGTTTGACCGATGGTGTAGATATTGGAGATGACAAAATCGATGGTGAAAATTATAGATGATTTTGATTAAGTTTGATCAAGGGTGGAGATTTATTTAGATGCTTTGAGAAAGCTTGCATGCATCCAACTTGTTTGAAGAATTTGCATGGCTAAATTATGAAGTGTCTCATAAATGTGTACCATACAAAGTACCAGGTGATAGTGATCCATTGTAATGACCGAGAAAATCATAGAATTAAATAATGTAAATTTATTTATTTAAGTCAAGGACTTTTCTCAGTAATATACTGTCATATTTTGTAACTGAAGAATTTATGGAATTAATATCAGTATTCTTAAATTCTGTAGTAAGTTTTATGATTAGTTCATATTTTAAGAACAAGTAAATTCAATTGATAAATTCTTACCGCAATTAAGGCGGAAGAATTCTTAGTGCATATACAGTTGGAGAATCCTAATCTTAGGAATCTCTTAGTGCAGTATAATGTTAGCAGTGTATAGAGAAACGCTTTGACATTTAAAGAGAAAACCCTTAATTTCCAAACAAATAAGAGAAAATTAAAGGGGTGGTGTTTCAGTAAAGAAATTCAGATGCAATATGAGTTTAGAAGTTGACAAAGTCGGGAACTGAAATTTCCTGTCAACTAGGTAAATTTCTAAAAGTCAGTATGAAGTAATAAGAATAGCTATAAGAATAGAACATCAATGGGTGATTGCCAAGTGTTCATTAAATCTTGCTTATGTAAGCAAGATGACATCAAGTAAGCAATTAGAAAGTTAAGTTAGGTAAAATACTGTTATCGTCTTTCAGACTGCAATAAGGAAGGATGTGCATAATGTTGTGTTAAACCCACAAGTGGGCCAACACATGAATCATAAGGTTAAGAAGTGAAACAGAATTGAAAAACATCAATTCTAGGGTTTTAGAAATAATCAGAACGAAAAACGGACGAAAGATGGGTCCGGAAGGTCGAAACGAGAAAATTAGGGTTTCGACTGATTTAAGTGGACCGAGTCAAAGTTTGTTGACCAAAACGTCACTCTCGAAAAGTTAGCCAAGAATGGTCAAGGTTGACTAAGTTGACCAACTATCTGAAAAACGCAGATAAAACGCGCACTGGACAAGAAATTAAGTTGAACCAAAATAGAATAATTATTAGATGATCAATGGTTGAGATTAAAAGTGACTTTTTGGATGGAGGGCTGAGATCTTGCCATTTTTTTAGAGAGGTGGCCGGCCAAGCTTGTACAAGAAGCCAAGAAGAGATATTTTGGAGGATTTTTGCAAAAAAAAAAGACCCCAAAAGTTAGGAAATTACACTTAGACCCCTTCTTTTCTTCTCCAACGTGTTTAAGTGTAAGAAACATAATTAAACACCCTCTTTTTCATGTCAAGAACCGTGGGTGTTCATCCAAGAGAGAGAAGAAGAAAAAAATTACCAAAAGTGAAGAAAAGAAAGTTTTAAATGGGAATCGATCGAACTACCGAGGATTGGTGATTCTGAAGTTTGTTCTTCATTCTTCTAAGGTGAGATTTCAGTTTTCCTCTCCTTTTTCTTACCTTGGCCGAATGGTTTGGATGTGGCAGAGAGTACTGAGAAAGTTTGCTAAGTTGATGATTGAGTTTCAATTGATGAAGGAATTGAAAGCTTAAAGGATGAATTTTAGGTTGTTAGTTTATGTTCTAGCAACTTTTAGATATGAAAATCCTTGTGAGAAATTAGATGGAACCCTAGAGTATGGTTCCGAAGTTGATTAAATTGTATGAGAAAGATTGTTAGTTATGACTAGAAGATGAAGTAATGGATAAAATGAGCTAAGGATAGCTCGAGAAACACATAAAATAAGGCGAAACTCTGCCGAAATTTAGTTTGAAAATTCTAAGTTAAACCTAGTTTTAGTTCTAGAATTTGAGGCTAAACTTGGATTTAGTTCTAAATAGAAGTTTTAAACTATTTTCTTAAAAAAAACACTACATAACTGTTAAAACAATTTTGGTATTGAACAGAGGAGTTCGTTGAAGAACTCAAAGTATAATCTCAGAAAAGTATGTTAATTTCAGACTTTGCTAATAAATTGTTCATAATTGCTAAATAAATTAAGTTTTAATTAAATATTTTCATGGAATTAATATTTTGTGGAAGTATTTGATTTTAATTTAATTTAATATGTTTTGTAGGGAAGTATTTGATTTTAATTTAATTTAATTTGTTTGGTAGGAAAATAAGACATTTGGGCCAAAACTAAAGAAAATGGAAATGAAGCCCATCAGCAGCCGTCTGCCGAGCCGAGCTAAGCTAAGCCGAGCCGCGCCAGCCTCTTAAACCGCCATGTCTCATTTTTCTGCTGCACTTCAGCCGCGTGGGACCCAGGTGTCCCCATGCGTACGCGCGCTTGGTGCGCACGGATCGCTCCCTCAGGCGAGTTCATTCCACGCGCATGTCAACCAATTTGCCATCCACTTCTACATAGGTCCCGCCATCCAGCAGCTCTCCAACCGCCTCTCACCACGCGTCCCGTGGGGCCCAGATGCTCCCTCACACACGCGCGCTTGGCGCGCAACTCCTCTTCCCTGAGCGAGTTCCTTCCACTCGCGCGTCAGGGGTTTTTCTATCCAATCTCCGTGTGGGCCCCGGCCGTGCAGAAGCTCCCACTTACAGCGCGCCACGCGTCCAAACGCATGCAGCTGTCACCCATTTCTTCATTTCTGTGAATCACAACGCGACACGTGTCCCACCCGTTGGGATTCTTCAGCCAGAGATCCGTTTTGATTCCGTTGGATGGTTTCAGCATTCAATCTCAGATTAAAGCCTTGTAAATCTAATTTATGGATAAAACGTCTCTTTACATTTTATTTGCTGATTACAACGTTTTTGCATGGCCTAAAAACTCTTTAAATAGGGCCATTGTCAAGGTGATTAGTGTTGTTGATTTTTAGCCTAAGTTTAGACATCTTTTTCTCTTCTGTGAGGTTAGAGAGACACCTATATGTGAAGTGATCTTTCTTTTTATGTAATTGTTGCATGATATTATATATTGGTAGGTATTATTTTGTGAGTAGTCTTTTACTGCAATATTGCCAACGGTATATTGTCGCTTTTAGATTTCTCATAAGATAATTTTTCCTAATACTAAACGTAAGAATTTTACTCACTCGAATACATTTTAATTCACATGTTCTTCAAATATATATTTTCTGATTGTTAGTTTGGGATGTGAAACTTTCAATTGAGTAATCTTAAGGATCAAAATCCATTCGGGTGAACCAAGCATATAGGAGAATCTCGACGCCTTACCGGTTTTAATTATATAATTTTCTCTTATATTTTTCTTACACTTAAACTTCTCAACAAAAATTCCATTCTCTTTTATTTTAATTTTATTATTTATCTCCTGACACTTTTTATTTGCTAATCGTTTCTTGTTTATTTTGTCACTTCCTCGTGGGATCGACCGTCCTAATTGTGCTACAATTGACCGCTTATTTTGTACACATTTGGGCGTAATCAGCAGGTAAGTAGGAATCTGACCTACAATATAAATAGATTTTAAAATGAACAGTACACATGAATTATATGTGTTTAAGTACATTTAATGTTATGTATGTTATGCTATGTCATACTGCATACACTTAAGCAGTGCACATGAATTATATGTGTTTGAGTACATTTCATGTTATAGTATGCTATGCTATGTCATATTGCATACACCTTAATAAGTCAAGAGGAACTTATAAGAAAAAACTCAGTTGAGTGTCGTACCAGCCTCCGCGAGGGAGGTAATCAGACTCCGAAAGGGAGATAAAGGAAAAAAAATGGTCCTCCGCAAGGGAGGCACTCAATTAAGTTTAAATCACGATGTCGTTGGGAACCTTGCAAGCCTTAACATCCCGATGATTGCGTGCAAATGGTACGAGCACTCGGGCCCATCAGTAAGTAAGATAAGTTCAGATAGTTAAACACAGCCAATAAAACTTTGATAAGACTTCATAAATCAGTATAAGCAGTTCATGCATATCATTCATGTGAACTTTCAGTTATTTAGCGAGTAATAGTTCCTACTTACTAAGCGAAAGCTCATTTCAGAGTATTTATACTGTAGGTAAGCAACCTGCACATAATGTTTGATGGACTGATGGCGAGGCAGCGGATGAACGGAGTGGAGGTCGGGGAATGGATACCGCACGCAGTTATTTTCGCAATAATTTAAAGTTTTAAAAAGATTTTGTTGAATATGTCTATGAACTTGTGTTTTGGAAGTTTGTAGTATGATTGTTTAGTTTGTGTAAGCTAGCAGGATTTTGAAAAGTAAAAATATACCTATATGTAAATTTATGCTTTAGAAAATGAATTGGTTTTGAAGTATAAACAATTTTCTATGTTCAAAAGTGGAAACCAGAATTTATGTCGTTACAGTAATTTTAAAAGAATGATACAACATTCTACATAAAAAAAAATGAATGATATAGTTTTTTTAAGAGAAAAAAACTTATGTCCAGAATGCTACAATATTCGCTATAGTATTTTGTTTCAAAATGTTACAGCATTCGTATAACAATTTATTTTAAGTTATAAAAAAATGTTACCACATTCTATATAACATTTAAAAAAATAAAAAAAATAAAAATACTACAACATTCTATAAAATATTTAAAAAAAAAATCTTTTAAATTTAAGAATTTTAAAAAAATATATTAAAATTAATAATAATAAGGGCCACTCAGCAGCCAGGGTCATCACACCCATGCATGCTTAAGATAATTTGATACAATAATCAATTTAAAAAGGAGTCAAACTTGGTAGAGGACCAATCAAGTGCTAGAAACCTTTCTCTCTCTACTCTGCCACTCTCCCTCTCTTTTCTCTCTTCCCCCACGTCCCTTCCTTGTTTGTGGTCTGATTTTTCAGCCCGTTTGGAGACAAAGCAAGTCTCAATTTTACACCTCCAAAGCCCCCATATAAAGAATAAGATGCCAACAGAAAACCCTACCTCCCTCACTCATTTTTCACTCTCACTCTCACTCCTCTAAGCTAGGAAAACCCTGCTTAATCTCTCCCTCTCAGCCACGCCTCTTCACAGCCCAACTCTCCCTGATTTCACTCCTCAAGTCTCAAAGACATCACTTCTACGAAGCTTGAATGGAGTAGTACTCTACAAATTAGAGATGCTAGCAAGGTAAGTGCTTAAGATCCAAGTCTTGTAGTTGAGGACATGTCTTATAGAAATGTGATTATCGTCTAAGTCTTGAATATGGAATGGAAATATATTTTTATGGCATGACAATACAGAGAATGAATTACAAATAGGCTTTTGAATCATTTGGCTTGAAGTTGTATTGATCTAGTTATGTTAGATTTAAGCTTAGGTTGCAATCAGCTTTTTTTTTTTTCTGACCATCATGTAAAACGTCAGATCTTGTTTAAGTTGGGCTTCAAACCTGACCTTGATATTTTAGGGGTAGAAATTAGACATCATAAGCTTCCAAACGAGATATCATGAACCCCAATACGAATTTTGTACAATTTATTATGAATTTTTGAATCCAGGGTATGGAAACAGGAAATTTTTGCAGAAACCCGAGCCTTAGTTGTCCAATAGGGTGAGTTATGAATTGAATCCGGTAAAACTGTTTTAATGGTAGTTGATATGACATATAAGGACACTTTTGTTAAATTTTGAGGATAAATGGAGTAGAGACGAACCCGGAAACGTGATTTAGAGTATAGAGGATCTTTACCGAAAAACTAGGAAAAAATGGAGAGTCCAAAGTACTAGGTTGCATTTGCTAAAGTTATGAATATTTAGGGGTTGCTCAGGGTGTTCTTCCACTGTCCCAAATGAGAGAAAAAACTAAAGGATTAAACTCCTTATAAATTAGTTACCCGGTATGAGGTTTGAAACCGTAAAAGTTGTAAAACCGGGACCATTTTACAAATTAACAAACCGTAAGTGAAATGGGGGTTTTAGATCTGTGAGAAAATGTTTTTTAAACGTAAATAACATGTTTTGAGTGAGTAAAGGACTTAAATTGGAGTTTGAAACCCAGTAGGCCCTTATAGAGGCAAAAGTGGCCATTTTTTCTACCATTAAGGGTAAAAAGGAAACTCAGCCATACCCACCTTATTTCTACAACTTAGATCTATATAAGAGTTAATTTTATAATTAAATATAAACTTAGAGAGTTTGAGCTTAAGCTGAATCAAAATTGGGCCTCTAGAGGCCCATATAAATAAAAATCATTTAGTGTAAAAATGACCGCTCTAAACCTCAAAGATTGGGCCTAAGGCCCAATATTAATTTTAGAAAGGCCACAAGTTAAGAAGGGGCCTTCATGGTTCCTTAAGTCCTATTTAGCAACCCTAGTATTGGCTCAAAAAGATGAGATTCTTTAGAATCTACATCTATAAAGAAGTAATTAATTTATTTATTTTTGTAAATAAATTAATTAATTGATGAATCAAGAAAATGTTTTTCTTAAAAGAAAGGAAAAAAAAGAAACTATTTGAATTCATTTTTCCTAAATAATTATTAAGTTTGGATTTACTTGATTATTTTAAACAATTAATTATCATTTTAAGGAAATGAGTTATTTAAGTAATTATTAATTAATTATTAACTGACAATTAATTAATAACGATTTGAAATAATTGATTTTTAAATGTGTTAGTTATTAATTGATAATTAATCATAATTAGATGATAATTTAAGTATTCTCAATTAAATTTTTACTTAATTATACTTAATTAATAATAATTATAGGTAATTTTAAGAACATTAATTATTAATTAATTAAGTATATTTATTTAATAATTAATCACGGTTGCATAATTATTTCTTTAATATTTTATTTAAATCTATGATTAATTAATTCATTAATTAATCAATTAATTAATTAAATTGTTAAAAAGGTACAGATTAAGAGGTTAGATTTACTAAAGCTAGATAAAAGGAATTGAATTGATTGCACGCAAAACAGGTGATACAAATCTTACCTACAACATGAATGTGTTTTTAAAATATATGTTTGAAAATTTGCCTTTTTTTATTGTGTAAATTTTCTTTAGTATGAATGATAAGTATGATGCAATGTATGTCCCTTAAAGGAGTTACAATGTTATTCTTTTGTGACATAAATGATAAGTGTAATATGATGTTGCCTCTTAAAAGTATTTGCAATGATATACTGTTGCATGATTTTTATGCTCGCAAGTGTACGTGCCGAACAAGTAATAAAGTGTGAGTAGAGTATCGTTCCCACGGAGAAAGTTATCAATATTTTTCTTAATAAGATCCAAGAGATGCAACGTAAACAAATTTAATGGTTTGGTTCAATTGCGAAGGCTACAAGAATTGCAATAAACGTAAGTAAATAAATGCACACTAAGTTATCAAAGGAGAAAATCAATATATGTGAAAACTGGGACTCAATTTCCCCTTTCCTGAAATCTGGACTATTTATGCTACGACTTTTGCTACAGCAATGCTGTCAGTTAACCTGAAACACGAATTTAGCATAGGAATCTTCCGATTCACTTATGATTTCGCCTCTTTACTCATATTTCAACATATTCCTATGAGAAATCTAAACATAGAGGTTAAGTTAAGCTTGGGTTTCAATTGGGCTATGTGAGTCAAGTGTATATTCCTATACTACTTGCAAATCAACTAGATTTCTGTGTGAAACTTAGCTAAACAACACATTGTTCAATATTGGTCTAATTCCAATCAACTTTCCAGCAAATTGAACTCACAATCTTCTGTTTAAGATGGCCAATCAATAAACAAAAATGGGCAGTAACGCTTATATTGAACAAACTTGAACAACATCAAAATAGACAAAGTAAGCATAA
The DNA here is from genome assembly GCF_000414095.1 of Morus notabilis. Classification (NCBI taxonomy): domain Eukaryota; kingdom Viridiplantae; phylum Streptophyta; class Magnoliopsida; order Rosales; family Moraceae; genus Morus; species Morus notabilis. The sequence continues at coordinate 179,940 of NW_010359479.1, read as the reverse complement.
ACAATGTTGATTACAGTTCCGGGTACTTTATCATCCCAGTCAAATGAGTTTAGCTCATACTAGCTCTGTTACTTTCAACAAAATATACAGCCATGAATTGAATACAGAGGAAGAGGAAAGATAAACCAAAATGAGGAGGTCAACAGTAAAGAGTAGGTGAAGCTTGGTGGATTCCTCCCGTGGCTTCACTCCCTGAGATTTCCAGCCAAAAATGTGTCTCCTACGTACTTGTTTGCCTCCCTCTATTCTCTGGTCTTCGTTTCTTTCTTTTTCTCTCTGCTGCTGTTTCTTTTCTCTACGGGGTCTCCCTTCTATTTTCCCTTCTTACTTCCTTAATTCCTTCATGCGGCGCCTCTCTCTCCTTTTGGGTTTCAGGCACATTCCTCTTTAGGGCAACCAAGGACGCTGAGTTGGCACCTTGGGACCAACTGACTAGGCACCAAATCTGTCTTATGCGATCTGTGTTTCCCGTGCAAAGTTATGCGCTGACGTCATCCAATAAATGCATGCTGTCACATTTTTTTGCTGTAGCAAATGCTGCAGCATTTATCATCACAAAACCTGCAAGCTTAGAAACGACATTCTCTTGGATATACGTTAGCAATTTCCTCAAAATCAACATAGAAACGACACACTAATGAGTCTCAGTAGAACACATCACAAGAACTGAAAGTTGAGCAAATAAAGCATAAGATTAACCACTAAACCTTTGGATGAGCCAACTATAAGCCTAGAAATGCCTAAAATAACTCTAAATCCTAGAGTTATCATATACTCTCGTGACTTGATCATAATCACATGTTCACCTAAATAAGAGGCTAAGGTAATAAAGACAAATTAAGTGCCGTACTGTCCTCCGGCCCATGAGGATGAGAGGTTTTCCTCTGGCTCATGTGAATGAGAGGTTTAACAAGGATAATTTATGACCTTGGGTGTAGTTGGCCAAAATGTTTGGGTCGCTCCCTTACTCCCTATTGGTCGCGCGCAAAGAGTACAAGCACATGGGCCTAAGGTAATAAAATACATTTCCATAATTGAGCATAAAAGGTCATGCATACTTATATGATGCTTATTTATGTAAATGTTTTGTGAGGATATTTGTACTTATTGGGTTTTAGCTCATTAAGTTGTTCATGCTGTAGGTAAATTGGGTAATTAACCGCACCTCAAATACTATTGATGAGTTGGCTAGCCGGAGTAAGGAGATGAAGGCAAGGGTATTGATACCACTATGTAAATAATTTCTGCACTAAGATAATAAGTCTATTTCAAGGTTTTAAGTCATTTATTCAAATTATAAGTCATTTATTCAAATTATAAATGTCCTATAAAAAATATATATGTTTTAACAAGTTTGAATTTCATTTATTAGTACCAGAATAAAATTTATTGAGCGAGTAATCTCAAGTTTTATACTTATGATTTTTTCTCCTAAAAAGATTATAAGTGTGATTTTAAATGATTATTTACTTGTAGCATATTAATGTACTAGTGTATATTATATATACATGAAATTCACTTTTAAAGTTATAGTCACTTAAATAAATAAATAGTATCTAAACATAGTTTGCTCAGTTATGCTGCAATACAAGGAAGTAAAGCATGTTTTAATTTAATGCTCTCCAGAAAATCATTTTCCTCAATTAGTTTTGATGTTCAAGTCTATTTAACCCAAATCATAAGTGGAAGCTTTTAAGGTTTATGATCAAAGAAGCTTTATAAAAAACAAAATCCTAAAATTTTGATAACCAAGAGCCTGATCATAGTCGACCAAGTATTTTAATATAAGAAAATATGTCTAAGTTAGCTAAGTAGCAGTCTGAAAAAAAAAACCTGAAAAAAATAAAATTAAGCTTTTTGTATTTTTTTTTTAAGTTAATAAGAGCTCATAATGTAATTCATACGTCATACTAGTTTTATATAAGAAACAAAAAATACTCAATCCTTATGCATGCAATACATTAGAAATAGATGAATGATCTATCATCTCTATCCCTATATATGCTTTTTTTTATTTGACATCCTATACATGCATACTCACATTTCTTTTAAAGTTTAACACGTGAATCCCATATTTCAAAGTGTTTCTCTTTCATTGATGGTTCCCTTTAATTGAGTACAAAATTTTACATTTACTTTTTTTTGTGTATAAATATATTTTTTCTTTTAATGCTTTTTGGACATTTTATGAGCATTTATATTATTTACTTTCTGAGGATATAGAGAGATTGGATAATAAAATTGCAGCATCAAGGTTAATGTTTTTAGTTACTGTATCTTAAGCCAACAACAATTAAGCAAAGATAACATATTTCTTCTTTTTTTTTTTTTTTTCCTTACTGGTAATGAAGGTATTTCAACAACAGAACATACAACAAACATATTAGATTTAACAAATTAAACTAATATCTTGAGCATATTTAGTGTAAAAGTGGCGGTCGGGTCGGGTTCAACCCGCCCTCCAAAAATGCTAAACTGCAACCACCCTTTGCTAGCATGTAGGTAAGCGCGCGGGGTTTGATGATGTGGCGTCAAGCATGGCGGGGGGGGGGGGGCATGTAGGTAAGCGCGCGGGGTTTGATGATGTGGCGTCAAGCATGGCGGGTGGGGTGGGTTGACATTTTTGTGTGCATAATTTGCCGAATTGGATTAAGTTGAGAAAATTTTGGATTGGTAACATATTTGGATTTTTTAATCGAAATGTTACATTGCATACTGAATATTTCTCAATAATTCGTCAATTCAAAATATATTTATTATATATTTTTCTATCTATTTTTTTAGTAGTACGTATAATATATTTTTAAAAAAATGTATGATATATGTTTTAATATACATGGAATGTTAATGAAATGATGAAGATTTTATTTTGAGTTTTATTGAAGTTTGTTTGTTACGATGGATTTGGATCCTACGTTTTAGTTTAATGTCAAAGACTTTAATTGACTATGTTGTAATGAATTGGACTTTATTAAACTATTTTAAATTTAAGTTATGTTACATATGTGCGTATCTCTAATTTTGTAGTTAATTTTATTAGAGCAGTGAAAAGAAAGGGCCAATAAGAGCCGAAGTGCAATTGTGAACTATTTAATAATAGTTCTAGGGGTAATTGTGTTAAAAATCTTAAATTTGAAGGTCCAAAATATGAGTTAATTTGTGAATCCGCATAATTCAATTCACAGAATTTGTTGTTTTCGGATTAGATTAAATTGGGAGGCTCATTAATTAGTTACAGATTGTGATTTTTCTAATATGAAATAATGAATTGGATTGTGGACTGAACCTTAATCCGTGTAATCAATCCGTAAACACCGCTAACGCCAAATATCATGGAACACTAATCTTTTGAGTCTGATTAACTTTGATGGCATGCCAATATTTGTGAAGGGAAAATTTAGAAAAGCAAAGACGAGAGAAGACATCACGAAGGAGAATTGAGAAGGGGTGAGGTGTAATTTGGATAGATTTTTTATTCTTTTTAGTTTTGTAACAAAACTTGATTATGGACAAATTCATTTTAGTTTTGTTCGTTATTGATGAATTTAGAAGTATGGGCTTTTTTATTAAATGAATTGGACTTTTAATGTATCTTTGCAAAAGGAGAAAGGAGACGAGTACTTCTTAAAGTGCATGAATCTGAATTTTTATCTCTTACTCTTAATTAATATCTTTTTAATTAAATAATTATATTAATCAAAAAGATATTAATCAAAAATAAGTGATAAAATCTAGACTCATGCACTCTATTGGAGTAAGTTCAACAATTCTCACTTTTGTGATAAAAATGGTAGGAAAGGATATTTACTTAAATACTTATTTCAAAAAAAAAAAAAACTAATATGTTAACTTTTCCATTAAAAATTTAACAAATATTAATTGGAGTACTAAATTTGAGATATTCAAAGAGTTTTATATTTAAATTAACATAATTTCAAGTACATGGACTAATTTAACTCAATTTTTTATATAGTAAAAAGTTTAGAATATTTCAAAAATAAAAAAAAAAAGTTAATATCATTAGTTACTACATCATTTTATAGTATAAACATAGACATCACTATAAAGAATTGCTATTATATTTTGTTAATGTGGACAAGACAATTAATTAGTGAATATATGTGATGATTCAAATTATAATTTGTAATTTTTTATAATATTTTTTCATATAAAAAATACACATAAATTAAAAATAATTTTAAATTTATGAACTAAACGTGTAATTAAAATTCGTCTGTTATCGATCCTCTCAGTGCTCTAAGACCCACGCCGAATATAGACCGAACCATCTCACAACATTCATTCTGAACTTAGCTTAGCTAATGTACTGCTTTAATGGAGGAACAACCAAACTCTTAGAACATATTACATCCACAAGTGGCGAAGGTACCTTCCCGTCAATGTGAGATCTTGGAAAGCTGAACCTGTTATCCCAAAAGTAACTTTTTGAACAACGGTCCTTCCACTCGACGCCTTCTATAAAAAATTTGCCATCTAGTCCAATTTTTACAAATAACACATGTTTGCTCAAAAATAGATATTCTTATTTTGTCCCTTTTTTTTTAATATTTTTTATTTCCCTTCTAGACTTGTTCTGATGCATTATCCAAGGCAAGCAAAATGCGGGAAAATCAGATTTTGCAAGAAAAGAAATGTGTAGAAGAATCAGGAAGATATTTTCAATTAGGTAGTCTGTTAACACTTCTTTTCAAGCATGTAGATTAAAATTCCTCAACTCCACGTAATCGTGAAATTACTCAGTACTTCATTTAGCATTCTATTAACATGATTCCGCCAACGCTTATTTGCAGCATACATACAAAACTGAAAAACGCGGTTCAGGTTGTGAGAAAACAGAACAAAATTCCCAAACCAGAGACATTGAAAAGTTACTAATTCAGATATAACTCTTGTCAACCCTGTTCTTGGATTACAGTTATTTCTAATAATTTAAATATATACAAAGCAAGAAAATGTGATAAAAAGAAGAAGTATTTTCATGGGGAATATGAGGATGAAGTGGAAGAGGAGGAAGAAGAAGATGAGGGTGGTGAGGAGTGGCATGAACATTTGGGGTCATGAATGACTCTTGTCATTGTTATATCAAATTTAGAACAGAAAACACAGTACCGGCCCTGCGATTCTCTATCTTCCGCTTCATCCTCTTCTTGGTCTTCTGCAAAATCTGAGGCCTCGTCTTCGGTATCCTCATCATCGTCCCAGTGATCACGAGGTTTGTAGGCATATCCCAGCACTGGAAGAATCACCATAAGAATTTTGTCAATGCTGTCTTCCAACCATTTCTTTCCATCGTCCCAGAACGTTAAGAGCGCAACAACTGCTCCTGATCCCACTCCAAATCCAATTCCACTGTATATTGATTGCCAATTAAACTCAACTTCTGATATAGCTTCTGTTCCTGTATCCGGAAACTTTCCCGAGTCACTGCTGCACTTTACAAGCAAGGGAAATCCACATAATCCTTTATTTCCTGTGAAGGATTCTGCTGAAAATGTTGAAAATTGATTACCCATTGGTATCATTCCAACCAGTTGATTAAATGAGAGGTTCAGGAATGAAAGGAAAGTGAGTTTTGTAAGGGATGCTGGAATTGATCTGCTAATGTTGTTACTTGAGAGGTCCAAGGACTCGAGTTGCTGCAAGTTTCCAACAGACGAAGGAATTTCACCTGTGAGAGCATTATGTGACAAGTTGAGGACATAGAGTGCTCGGAGTTGTCCTATTTCCTCTGGTATCGGCCCGTAGAAGTTGTTGGAAGAAAGGTCAATGGAGGTGAAGACAGTTAGGATCTTTTGCAGCTCTATCTCTAGACCTTTGATGGTGACCGTCACTGTATCTTGATAATAGATTTGTGAATCGAATTCTAGAAATTCAAACTTTAGGTGCTTGAGCTTTGATTGGTCACCATCTTCATCAATTGTCATTGCTTGCCATCTTTTGAAGCACTCTCCAGGTAGATTCCCATCAAATTCGTTGTGAGCAAGGTCAACAATTTGAAGATTTTCCCAGGTTCCAATGGGTTTTCGGCATCCAATTGAACCGTAAAATTTGTTGGATCGTAGAACCAGGACCCGCAAGCTTGATGTGTTAATCAAAATACATGGGAACTTGTCACTCAGGTTGTTGTTCCCAAGATTCAGTACCTCCAATTTTTTGCAATTCGCCAGAGATTTTGGAATCTGCCCATTTATGACATTTCCATTGAGATCAATGGTCTCTAAAGCACAATTTACTGGAAAAGAATCAGGAATTTGGCCACTGAAGTTGTTCCTTTGCAGATTCAGTACCCCAAGAGACTGACTCAGTCTAGACAAACATTCTGGTACTTTTCCACTCAACATGTTGCGAGACAAATCAAGTACAAGAAGGTAACTTGCATTACAAAAGGATTGAGGTATGACTCCTCTAAGAACATTGTTTGCGAGGGAATAGTAATAAAGGAAGGAAAGGTTACTATCTGGAGCATTTGGTATAGAAGAAGAAAACTTATTGTAAGAGAAATCTACATAGGCAATAACTGGTGGTAGAATGGGAAGATTCCCTCTGATTTGGTTAGAGTGTAGGTCAAGGACACTGAGATAACTAGGAAGAGTATATGGTTCTTGCAGGCTCCTCAGTTTATTACATGAAAGATTGAGATGGAGAAGAAACCCATTCCCAAGTTCCCAAATCCAGTTAGGTACTTCCCCATTAATTTGGTTGTTTGAAAGGTCCAATGTCGCTAGCTTTGATTGGTTCCTTAGGTAAGGAAATCTTTTCAATTTGCAAGAGGCAAGTTTTAATGTGCTCATCTTGGAAAACGAAGACCAAGTAGGATCATTTTCACTGGCAACAACAGACAAGTTGTTGTATGAAAGATCAAGAGTGGTAAGATTGCGACACCCCTGAAATTTATCTAGCAGTATGGTACCATTGATCTTGTTGGAAGAGAGTAAGAGAATGCTAAGCTTCTGGAGATCAAAGATAGACATTGGAATGGGCCCTTCCAGGTTGTTGATACTCAGATCGATGGTGTCCAATAGTGAAGAAGATGCATTGAAAAATTCAGGAATTTGACCGTCAAATTGATTATGGGAAAGCTGAACCACTTCCAATGATGGAAGTGAAAACAGAGATGACGGTATGCTCCCGTTGAGAAGATTATTACGCAAGTCAACAACAAGAAGTTTCATGAGGCCTTCCCAGTGAGCCGATGAAATTGCACCAGTTAAGCTATTATGAGAAAGGACTATTTTAGTCAGGTTGTTGAACATTTTAAAATATGGGACTGGACCGTTAAAGCTGTTATTTGATAAATCCAAATAAACGAGTTTGGTAAGTTGATCCATGGATCTTGGAAGCATTCCGTGAAATTGGCAATTTGAGAGGATCAATCTGGACAAGTTCCTCAGGTTACCGATAGATTCCGATAAGTTCCCCGAAAAATTCGTAGAACTGAGAATCAGTCCCTGAAAAGCACTATTTTTGGGGAATTCCAACAGAGAACCATGAAGTAAAGGGTTGTTTGATATGTCAATAATTTGCAGTGTAGGTACCTGGAAAATCTCTTTGGGAAAGGTTCCATACAACCCGCAAGAACTGAGACGCAAGGAATTCAAATTTGAGAATTTTGCAATGAATCCTGGGACCGTGGCGGACAAATTGTTAGCATCCAGGCGAATCACTTTCAAGGACTGAAGGTTCCCAAGTGACTCGTGAATAGGGCCAGAAATATAACAATTAGACAAGCTCAATACTCGCAGATCAGGCAACGAATACGACAATCCCTGGCACCATTCACTTCCACGTGCTGATATATTCACACCGTCAAGATATAGTTCTTCAAGCTTCGAGAGGTTACGAACTAGCATGCTCAAATTTGGATTCTCAAGTGTCAGTGAAGAAACTTGTAAGTATGGAAGGCTGGAGATTTCTAGAGTAACCAACCTAGTCAACTGTGATATCTCTTGTGAAATTTGACCTCCAAAACCAGCATTTGACAAATTCAGATAAGTCAGGTTTTCGAGATTACCAATCATTGCTGGGATCGTTGAGCTGAAGTTGTTGTAAGACAAATCCAGGTGCCTGAGATATTTCAGATTGAATAGACTAGAATTTCCGATCTCTCCAGAGATCCATTCGCTGCTCAAATTAAGACCGGTGACACGTCCGTCTTCGCAAGTTACACCGTCCCATGAACAACAATCCAAATTCTGATTCCATTGCGGCAACTTCTTCGATCGAGTGACGTTGAATGAGATGCTGTTCTTGAATTGGAGCAGCAGATCTTTCTGATGACTACGACATTGGCCAGACACGACACCTGTCTCCACGCGGAGCAATATCGAGCAGATGGGTACGAAAAGAAGCCACGAAAGCAGAGGAATTCTCATCGGAAGCCGAGCTAAACTAAAGCAGCGCCCATACAACAACGGAGAACCAATTGCAAACTGTGGTTTACGGCGGGTCAAGACTCAAGAGCAATTAGAGCATGGTCTTTGTTTTTCTGGTCTGTGGTCTCTGCAATTGTGGCCGGCCAGAGAGAGGTTACGTTTGATACGGTACGGTAGACTTCTGTAAAGTATAAAATGTGTAAATGGAAGAAGAAGAAGAAGAAGAAGAAGAAGAAAGCAGAGAAAGAAGGGGTAGGAGTTGAAAAAAGATGGTAATGTAGGGAGTTGGTCAGCAAGAGAAGCGCCGTCAAAGAAAAGCGCGTCTTTCTTTATTTTATTTGTTTGTTTGTTTGCATTATTTTTATTTTATGCTGAATTGTTTGCATTAACGTTTGTTTATCTGATGAGTTGGATTTTATGTGTCGGACGAGTTCCTTAGTCGGCCTTCTCACCGATGTAAGAAAACGCTTTGAGAAATGGTTAGCCGTTTAGTCTGTTAATTTAAGTTTTTAGTTTGAGTTGAGATGTAATTTTATATGATAATTTTTTATTATAATAAAAAATTTAAATGTGATTATTTTTTAAAATCTTTTACTGTAATAAAATTTGAATTAGTAAAATGGACCCATAAACATTTTGCCCAGCTGTGATATTCTGGTTCCCACTCATTTTAGGTGGTGTTAATAATAATTTTAACTCGAATTAATAAATTAAATGAGTTTATAATTTCTTTTTACTATAATAAAAAATGAATTAACGAATTAAACAAGCTCATATTTCTTCTCCCTCTCTCTCTTAATCACAATCCGATGGCTCTTCAGGCAAACAAAAAAAAAAAGGATAATTGTTGGAGAGGCTGAGGTTATACCCATACTGAGACCAAGGTATCAAGCAGCGGGAACAGTGAGCCATGTCGAAAGCCCTTTTCTTCTCTTTTTTCTCTCCAAATTTTCGGCCACGTTAGGGCTTGTCATTGGTGATGTATGTTGATAGTTCTTTGCTTTTCCGTGTTTGACGATTTCAAATGTGCTGTTTCTGTTCAAGAATTGAACATTGATAGTTTTGGAAATCATTGAGGGTTCGTTTGGTTGAAGGATTCAAACCATGTGATTCGAACCATTTTTGATTTACGTGTATTTTTTATGAGAGAAAATACTGTAGCAAACCACGAATCATGATTCGAATCAGAGAACGAATCTCTCTACCAAACGCCCCCTGAGTTTTGGTAGTTCAGAAAGCTCATCATTTATTTCACCGATTCAAGTTTTTAGTTTTATATTTCTACAATAAAAAGTTCTTAAAAAATGTCACATCTAATTTTTTGTATTATAGTTAAAAATTTTCAGAAAATGTCACATCTCAACTCGAATTAAAAATTAAAATCTAATAAGTGAACGAGACATTATTTGTACTATGGACATCGATTCTTGCACTAAGTTGCTTGCCATTTTCATCAACTAAATCAGAATTTCCATCTACTCTCACTCCCTAAATAGATTTAAAATCAATCAATAAATAAATTATATCATCAGATATTTGAAATTTCCAAAGAAAATTTAAAACTAATTGACAGAAGTGAGGAACTATGGAGCCGTAGCATAGAAGTTGGAGGCGGCCCCGTAATAGAAGGAACAGAAGCCATGTCCATTTTTACAGGACTCTGATTTGATGGCAAACTTGAAACTCTGAAAGCAGCACGAGCCCCCAAAAAATTCTCAGACAGTAGATTGCTTTTGGATCATTTCCTGCTAAATCAAGTGAGAAAAGGTTTGAAATTTAGTAAAATTTTTAAATTAAAATATTATAAATATAGCAAAAATGACATAGTAATTAATTATTATGATGATATTGTTAACGGTGAAAAATTGTCAACGGAATAATAATGAATTTCTAAATGGTTTGTGCGAATTTAATTATCTAAAACACAATTAAAAGCAATAAAATAGTAAGAACACACGAAAGTTATAGTGGTTCGTACGAACACATGAGAGTTATAGTAATTTATCTTCACTTTGAGAGTTACGTCCGCTGTGGGGAGGAGATGAAGTTTATTATTTCTGAGATAAATACACGCTCTAATACTCCAAATGAGACTTGGGGATTTTTTGACATACAATCCCTTATTTATATCATTGATCACCTCCCTTGCTTGTTTTCCTATTTAATTCGGGGATATTTCCCTTATCTTTTGGGATATTTTTCCAAAAGGTAGAGACTACAATCCATCTAGACGATTTTCTTATCATATATTCGAATTACAAATAGCAAATCCCTTAGCTAATCTCACGAATCTCTCATATTTTGTAGCCTCGACTTCGTAAACGCTCCCAAAACCATCTTCACCTACGATTATAGGTACGGTCGACCTCATGTCGTCCTCTTTCTTTTCAGAATAGTCGACCTCCTTCGTATGTTGACACCTCTTTCTAGTGATCTACTCCTAAGAGAGTTGTCCGCTGACGTGGCAACTAGGGCTGAATGTCCTTGATCGTTTAATGCTCTTACTTATGATAGTGGGCCCCATGCAATGTTTAATTTAGAGTTTAGCGTTTTACCCTACAACATATATTATATTTTGTACTATATAATGATATAGTCATTATTTAAATGATATAAAATTTTCCTATTCTTGTAATATTTCAAAATTTTTGTTAAATTTAAACTTTGATATCAAAATTTTGTCATATGATATTTGGATTAAAAATGTATACTTGCCTCTTGAATTTTAAGTTAGTTCCACTTAACTCCTTTTATTAGAATTTCTAATAAAAGAGCTCAAGTGTGGTAACGTAAGTTTTTTTATTTGTCTATAACAAAAATTCTAATAAAAAAATTGCATGACTGCATTATCTTTTTTCGGGTATATTTTAATAAAAATTCTAATAAAAAGAGTTAAATAAGATTAGTTTAAAATTTATGAAGTAAAGTGAAAATTTTAAAATCCTTCAGGTAAATTAGGAATGAGTCTCAAGTTGAAAGACACTCCTTAAATTAGCCCTTTTTATTTTTATTTTTATTCTATTCCTCAAATGACTTTGCAAGCTATCGAAAATTCAAAGCAACGACTCTTCATGTTTGAGATTTGGAATTTAGTTACATGTCCAAATATTGAATGCTTTTGAATCGTCACATTTACGTACTAGTTATTATATTATGTTTATAGTAAATATTGAATGCTTTTGAATCGTCACACTTACGTACTAGTTATTATATTATGTTTATAGTTTTCTACGTTGAAACTAGAAAGTAGAAACTAGAAACGCGTATAAGGTGTTATTAATGACATAAGATTTTAGGTGCGTTTATAATTTATTTTAAAATAATTTTGTGTTTTTGTATAAAAATAAAAATGAAAACGTTTTAAATTTTAGATAAAAATTATTTTTAAAAATGCGTTTGGTAATTTTATTAAAATATTATTTTTAATATAAAAAATTTATTAATGTCTTTCTTTGTTCGAAAGAGGAGAAAATAAATTTCACTCTTATTTTATACTAAACTAAAATATTATTTTTATTTTTATTTTTTATTTTTAATTATGTCAAGTTGTTTTAAAATCATTTTTCTTTTTTCTTTTTTAAAAAACATAAAAAATAAAAATAAAAACAATTCTAAAGCATTTATGTTTTTGGATTATTTGTTTTCGTTTTCTTGGTCAATTGGCATTTTGGCCTCTGCATAATAATTAATAGGTCTGCATAATAATTAACAGGATACATATTTGGCGTCTTTTAGCCAGGGCCAAAATATCGTGCCCTCATGAATGGTGATGGAACAGGTGGTTACGCAGTCAACAATTGTTATTTAATTAGAAGTCTAGACGTGTTACATCAAGTATGCATTTTTTCCCTTTTGATTGAAAAAAAAAAATTGAAACAAATATCTCTTAAAAATATATAAATTAAAATTTTTAATTTTTATTTTTAATTAATAATATTTTTAATCAAATAAAAAAATATTAATTAAGAATAAAAAATAATTTATACACTTTTAAAAGTAAATTTTATATTTTTATTTTTTTTAAAAATGGAATGAATATGGGTGTGAAAATTCTCGTAAATTCTGGGTGCGTCCATGAATATTACAGATTTACAGCTACGTCTAATCCACACGTCACTAGCCGCACTTGACATTTAATATAAGCAATTGCTTGTACTAAAATATTACAATACTATTCTTAAAAAAAATATAGGATTATTTTCATAATTCGAGATATGTATCTTATTTTAAAATGTTTCGTAATTTTTTAAAATGATTTAAAATACTTCTTAATATATAGAATATGTGTTAAATTACTCCTTCATCTACTTTCGTCTATAAACAAACAGATGTGTTAATGTAGCGTATCATTCAAAGTTTATAAAGAGTATTTTAACACTTAAGCCCTATTATAATAAAAATTAAATTCATCTTAATATAAAATCACAAAAAAATCAAATAAATTTAAAAAAAAAATCAACCTATGTTCTTCTAAAGCCCTCAAAACCGCTCCTTTCTTAATCTTCCCCAAAAGCTCCTTCTGATCTTTCTTCATCTTCTCCATACTTTTCTTCACATCAAAACCAACCTGAATCAAGATCTCAAACAAAACATGCCTTCAACACCAACCTGAACCAAAATCTTAAACAAAACATGCTTTGGCACGTACTGTTGAGATATGAAAACTCAAGAATAAGGGGACGTTTGGTTCATAAATTCAGAATTATTCTCAATTTACGTGTTTTTTTGTGAGAAAACACTGTAATAAGCAACGAATTATGACACAAATCTTCATACAAAACACCCCAATTGAAATGCTCTTTCACATCACTATTGTTGAAAACCTTTTTGGCCAGAGTAATCTTACCTAATCCGTCCATTCTGACGATGGAGACCACATGAAGCCGATTATCGCGATAAAATTCCCCATCACCCCCATCAATTTCCCCTTCAAAACCCTAACACTCTCCTCCAAGCTAACGACGCCGTCTTCCTCGTCGTGGGGGCCATCTGCTCAGATCAATCCTCCTCGTTGTCCTTTGCTCGATGGCCTCCACAAATGGGATCCGATACACTTGTGTGCTTTGGAAGATCCCCCGATCTTGACATTGATTGACTAGTTTGCACGCAAATAAGGCCGTCAGGCTTGGGTTGCACAGTCGTGGGGATGGTAGGGGCTTTCCTTTTTTTTTTTTTTTTTTATAAATTCGGATTTTTCTCTAGCATAACTTGTTTTCTTATTTTGGAGGTGTTTGAATAAGATTTGATTTGGATAAATTGTTTTTATGGTTTTGAAGGTGTACGAGCTTTTCATATAATTTGGGATTGCCATTTTAGTGAACGTTTGGTTTATGAATTCATAAATATGATTTAGAATCATTTTCAGTTTGTATGTATTTTTTTAGAGAAAACACTATAACAAGTCACAAATCATGATCCGAATCATGACATGAATCTTTACTCCAAACACAGTATTAGTCTTCACAGAGGTCAAGAGGAAGAAGATAATGTTTTCTTTTTTTATTAGTTAATCTATTTTTAATATTTTATATAAATTTAATCAGAATTTAATACTTTTTGTTAACCTCTAATGATGTGCCACCTCTATAGATTAGTTAGAATTATAGACGGAAATAGACATGGGTCAATTTGACCTATTTTTTTATACATTAGGAGTGTTTTGAATTATTTTAAAAAATCAAGAGACATTTTAAAATAAGGTAAATAATTCAATGGGTAATTATGAAAATAATCTAAAAAAATAATATTACTCTACTAAATTAAAAATTTAGGTAACTGTGATTTTTGCTTTTGCCAAACTACCAAATTGAAATAAATTAAGAAAACTTTGTTACGTGTCAACCTTATTATTTTTCTTTTATAATTAACAGTTGATTATATTTTTTATTTTTTCCCTTACTATTAAGGAAGGAAAATTTACACTTAGTACTGTCTAGAAATTAGGTATGAATCTCTATATTCTTACCATAGGTATCTTTTTCAAATAATTAATTTATTTGTGTGTCTCGCACGTTTACTCTTTTTTCCAGAAGTGGTAGCCCACATTTTGTGGTAGACTTCTGCTCACACAATAATGCAAGATGATTATCAAAACTTTAGTATTCAAAACCAAAACATCAAATCATAAAAGGAATCAACATGAAGAGCATCCAAAACAGTGTGGGCTAGTTTAATGAAAGAAATTGCCAACGGAATGATGGACATTTCTAATGTGAAACCAAGTTTAAAGAACGACATGCAATTATCAAAAAAATAAAATAAAATAAAAAACGACATGCAAAGACGAATCGTTTCATTTGGGTCCCTCTTCTTAGAAAGTGGAGTTATTATAATGAAATTGGTACCGCGCCCAACCCCACTTGCCTTGGAATTGGATTCCATTTGACTTTTCGCAGTTCAACAAAACTTTTCCACGTGTTTCTGCCCGTTAGGTATAAGGTTAGCTATTTTGCCACTGGTTTACTTGATCTATGAGCTTTTGAATCGACAAGAAAATATCTGTGCCTTCACTTTATCAGCAAGAATATTATCATAAAAGAAAAAGGAAAAAACTATGAGTAAGAAATTTATGATCTCTACCAATCCGATCAATGATCAATACTGATACTCAATGTGAATGATCAAAAAAATAATATTTATCTCAATAAGGATAAAACTCCACACTTATAAAATGATGAATACTATTAAGTTAAGTCTCATTTTTCTATCTACACTTAACATAACTCACTTTATGTAAATAGCCGTGTTGTGTGCTTGAATGATTAACAATAAGCCGGTTATAGTAGAATTGGAGTAGGTGCATATCTTTTTTTTTTTATTTTTAATGTTTGATTGAACATTGTAATTAAAACTATACTCATAAATATTGGTTAGGGGCGTATTGCACTGTTTTACTAATATTATAGTAACACTCTATTAATCGAAACTAATAACATCAATACCCTTAATTTTTCAATGAAATTACACTAATACTTTTTCGTTAGTTGACCGTCTGTTATTTTTTTTAAAATGATATAAATGCCCCTCTAAGTATCAGAAAATGTTTTTAAACTGTACATAATGTTGCTCTGAAAAACTATATATATTATATAATGCTGAAAGTGTCGGGTTTACCCTAGTTTAATATAAAAAAAAAAAAAAAAAAAAAAAAAAAATGAACAACGCTCCATTCAACACCTAAACCAACAAAACTGATTCAGCTCTGAACAAACACGACACTCAAAACTTGGTTCATAAAATAAATAAAACTGCAAATCTGCTTCCAAGTGCCTAATCTCTGTCATTTAGGGGTCCCGAAGAGCTTAAATGCTGCTGGGGAACTTGAAAACTCTCACCCTAGCACCCATAGATTTAGAAGGCATGTTTGACTTGAACTTGGCACGAACAACACCACTGTTACCGTGAGGCCTTCTAACCTTGGCCCAAATGCAACGACAATGGCTACTACTAAATTTCTTAACAACGACTGTTACTTATTTATGTAACAAAAAACTGTTAAATTTCTTAACAAATGTTTTATTGTTAACTTTTTATAATTCAGAAAAAACAGATGTTATGTTTTAAAGATTAAGAACAATGTATTATATTATAAAGGGTATAATTCAATGAAAATTTTTGTAATTAATCTTACACGCCCTACAAATTGTTTGTAATCTTTTATAATTTTTACATTAAGCAGTATGCATTTCAATACATATATATAGTAAAGCCCGTTATTTTTCTCACAAAAATAATATAGAAATCCCACAAATCGTTTATAGACGATTTGTATTACAATTCTTTTTACGATATTTTTTTCATTTACAGATGATTTGTATTACAATTTTTTTTTAATTTGTTTGGTTTTGGGAAAAGAAAAAAAAAATTGTTAAGAAAAGGGGTAGGTTCAATAATTAGATGGTGGATGAAAATGAGAAACAATACAATTTAACTGTAGGGATTTAAAAAAATAATAATAAGAGGGGTGGAACAAATAATAATTAAAACTTAAAATTTAATAGGTGGGTAGTTTAAGAAAATGTGTGTGAAAAGTAGAATGGAGGTTGATAATAGATCAACTCTAATTACCTTTTTAAGATTAGGTGTGTAATGAGTAACTTTTGATAATGTTGTCCTTAAAAGTTAAAGTAGTTTTATTAATAGATATTTAATGGGAATTTCTCTAGTTAGGAGTAGCAATTCTTGCTACGTGTCGTGTTTTGATTGTTTTTTTTTTTTAATTTACAGTCAATCCGGACATAATCCGTGACACAAATTTTTTTAAAAACCGCAACACGAACAGGACACGACCACTTTACGGGTTGATATGACATGACACAAAAATTACCCGTGACATGAATTGAATTTTTTTTTTTATACAAGGGGAGGAAGAAATACCACCACTTTCAAATGGAGTTTAGGGTGACTCGAACTCTTAATCTATGATTGGGGTGAAGGGCCTTACAATTAACTAGGCTGCCCTCACTCGTCTATTTTTGAATTATTTTTATAAATTGGAATCTTATCTTTATTTTTATAGATTAACAGTTTCATGATTTTTTTTTAAATTATTGAAAATTTTTTAGTAGTTTAAACCACTTATAAGTGATTTAGTTTAATTTGATTTTTTTCAACATTATAATACAACCCAAAATAGATACAGTTATTTTTGGTTTGGTTATGGTTTTTACAAAAAGAAAAAAACAAAAAAACAAAAAAAAAAAACAAAAAGCAAAACAAAAACGCTCCCGAACACCTCTCTGTCTAATTCTACCACACACAGTTTATAATAACATAAAATTAGCCCTCAAACATATTAGAAGTTGTAAGTTTTATGTTTTTGTTAATGAACACTCATGGGTCATGTGACTGCTTTATAAAGGGAAATATAATTAAATTTAGACAAAATAGATAAAAAATAATCGTAAATGCATCATTGTTGTAACCCTAATATCGCCTCTTCCTTTTACTTAAAGCCTCGCTAATCATCGTTTTCATATATCAAACAAATCACGTCATCTAACATGCTTAAAACTATTACAAAATTTTGACATTTTAGTAACAAGGGTACCATAATTGTAACTTCTCGTAAATAGGAGGGTAAGACAACTAAATGCCCCTCGAGGTGCTACCGAGGAACTGGGGGACCTTCTCGAGCAGCAATTGAGCTAGCTTATTCGTTATGGGGAATCCATGCTCCGGGCCGAATAGAGCTTACCTCCGGCACCTGGCTTTATAGGCCGGTTTGGCTTAGCTGCGCTTAATAGGCCGGTTTGGCTTCCTTTTTGGCGGCCACTTTCCTTACCTTACCCGCCATTTTAAATTGTGGGGTGTAGCGAGACATTTTCTGTTGTTCGAGGTTTAAGAGTCTGTTTAATTCATGTATTTAAGTTAGTGATTTGATTTATTGGTGTGAATTTTTATGAGAGAAAAATTTTAAATTTAAACACTATAACAGAATTACAACTATGAGTTCAAATATAGGAACAAAGGGATTTAAATTTTATAGATTTAGCTTCCCTTTGGTTCGCTAATTTGAATTTTGTTACTTGAACTTTTTGATTTGAACAAAAAAATTCAAACTATGTGGTTTAAACTAGTGTGTAATTAAAGTTTTAATTTGAACATGTATTAAAATTTAAATTTGTGTTTGGTAGGTATGAAAAATAAAGAGAGTGAGTATATTTTTATTGTTCAAAATTAGTTTGAACGGTTGAACTTGATGAGAACTAAATTTTAAATTAGACCGTTTAATTCAGTTCAAATAAAAAATTATAATTTAAATTACATATTTATTAAATATCAATTCAAACTGTGATCACTGTTAAATTGAACGTAACCAATAAAATAAATCGGGGTTTAATATTAATCCATTATTTTACAATTAACGATATCAAATTGCCAAAACATCACTAGAAAGCAATTGAAAACTGAAAAGCTTGTAGAAAGAAAATACAGCAAATAGAAAAGTACCTAGTACCTGCCCACGCACTAAATTCTTGAACGTAAGAACCAGCTGACCTTGAAAGAAAGCAAGAAAATGGCGGACATGGATATCGATGACGTTTCTAAAGCCAAAGGTATTCCAAACCCCTCTTAGGCCTTCATATAGCATTAGGCTTTTCAGAGTTGATCAACCAATTAACCATATTTTCTTTTCCAAAATTTCGTTGTAAGGCGAAGAAGAACAGAAGGGGAAAGCTCTTATGGTAATTCTGGTTGGCGCGCCCGGTAGCGGTAAGTCCACTTTCTGCGAGGATTGCATGCGCCTCTCTACCCGATCATGGGTTCGCATTTGCCAGGTCTCTCTCTCTCTCTCTCTCTCTCCGATTGCCTACCACTTGTTTGATGATCTGCTTCACTGAGGCTTTTCCCCCCTTCTTCATAACTAGTTGTATTTTACGCGTGCGTTAGCATTGAACTGGAAAGTTTTTATTTGCTTGAGGAATCTATTCTTTTCTTGGCGTTTGGGCATAATTTATGGTATTTATCTTGTGCACGTTGTTAATTCAATGATTACTGCTTGTAAAGTGTAATTCATTTTAATGGTTTTTTTGCCATCTAGCATCCAGGATAATAAGATAATTATTTGTTCTTAGTTTGTTCTTTTATTTGTCTATTTTATCTTATTGATGATTATAGCGTTTAACTTATTTTAACCGCTTAAACGCGTTTCACTTTTTGTTTGGGCATAGTCTTTTGTCTATGAATACGAAAATTTTATGTGTTTCCATCAACGGCGATCTATATGAAACTTTATGTGTTTCCTTTAAAAAAAAAAAAAAAGGTTGGGACGGCGATCTATATGAAACTTTATGTGTTTCCTTTAAAAAAAAAAAAAAAAAAGGAAGTCTAGTTTATCATCTTTGATTCTGATGATTATAGCTTATAAGTTGTTTTCTTGTACTTGCTTAGTTGAGGAAGAAAACAGATACTCTAAAAGCTGCTGCTTCGATTAGTTGAAATGCTACATTGTTGTTCCCAATGAGCTACATTATCTTGCATTTTGTTTTGCAGGACAACATTGGAAATGGCAAAGCTGGAACGAAATCACAATGTCTAAAGAGTGCAGCCATTGCACTGAATGATGGTAAAAATGTGTTCATTGACAGATGCAACCTAGACAAGGAACAACGTGCTGAATTTGTTAAGCTTGGTGCTTCCAAAGTTGACGTGCATGCTGTGGTGCTTGATCTTCCTGCTCGACTTTGTATATCTCGGTCTATAAAGCGAACTGGCCATGAAGGAAACTTGCAAGGTGGAAAAGCTGCTGCTGTTGTGAACAGAATGCTACAGAATAAAGAATGGCCTAAACTCAGTGAAGGATTTACTAGAATCACTTTCTGCCGAAATGAGAGTGACGTTCAAGGTTCCCTTAATACATACAGTGGACTTGGTCCACTGGATACTCTTCCCCAGGGTGTTTTTGGTGAGAAGAATCCTGATTCTAAAGTTCAACTTGGTATAATGAAATTTTTCAAGAAAGCAGGGCCTGTTGATAATGCTGGACCTCTTGCGAATAGTGTTCAGGGTTCCACTTCTGTGAAAAATTCCAAGGAAACAGATTCTTGCTCCAAAAGACTTGTATCGTACTCAGAAAGTGCTGTTGAGTTGAATGAAAGTAAAGACCCGATGGTAGGCACCGTTAGCGATGCTGCTTCTCTGAGTGATCCTCCTACACTGGCATTTCCATCTATTTCAACCTCAGATTTCCAATTCAACCATGAGAAGGCATCTGAAATTATTGTCGAGAAAGTTGAGGAATTTGTGAACAAAATTGGAAATGCTAGACTTGTCTTGGTAGATTTGTCTCATGGCTCAAAGATTTTGTCTTTGGTTAGGGCAAAAGCTTCTAAAAGAAACATTGACTCCAAAAAGTTCTTTACATTTGTGGGAGATATAACTCGACTTCATTCACAAGGAGGTTTGCATTGCAATGTAATAGCTAATGCTGCCAATTGGTAAGCTGTTGTGGTTTCACATGTTTAAATAGACCATTTTTTTTTCATAATTATGTGTTAATATAGAAGTTGAAATTTAACCGTAAAAGTATATTGTGGAACTGTAATACGTATCTTTAGAATCTCTGGGAGATTCAAATCTAGATATTACTAGTTCCTAGCTCTTATCAAGGGCCTTATTGGTTATGTATATCTTCAGAGGTAACCAGGCGATTCCCAGAGAGATCGCAACCCTCTAGGATTCCTATTTCTATGGTTTACACAATTCAAAAGGCTGTTGTATGGTTCATTACTGTACTGTTGAATTGAGACAACCAAGAATGATAAATAATTCCTGATTAACCTAATTTTGGAAAACTAGAAGCCTTTTATATTCATCCTTGTGTTCTAGGGAATATAATGAAATAAGCTGTTTTAATAACATTATTTGCATGTCAGGAAGATCCAATAAAGATGTTTTAGTGCAGGCGACTAAAACCTGGAGGTGGAGGTGTAAATGCTGCAATCTTCAGTGCTGCAGGCCCAACCCTAGAGGCTGCAACCAAAGAACAAGCTAAATCTCTTCTTCCTGGGAGTTCTGTAGGCGTTCCTCTCCCTTCAAGTTCTCCCTTGTTTCACCAGGAAGGTATAACCCACGTCATACATGTTCTTGGACCAAATATGAACCCGCAGAGACCAAACTGTCTCGACGATGATTATGTTACAGGCTGCAAAATTCTCCATGATGCGTACACGTCACTTTTTGAAGGTTTTGTGTCTATAATAAAGAAGTTGCCTCAAGGAAGCATAAATAATCATGAGTCCAAGACGTCGGAGATACAAGGTCACAATGAGGATGCCCCTAGAAATAGTGAACAAAAAGTAAAGAGAGATGACATTCATGAATCTGATAGGACTGAAAAGTACAAGCGATTTCACTTTGAAACTCGGGACAATATTTCTGATTCTAGCACTCGAAAGATAAGTCCGAGCAATGAAAAATTTGACGTAAGCAAAACTAAAGCCTGGGGATCATGGGCTCAGGCTCTTTGTAACATTGCCAAGCAACCGGAGAAGCACAGTAATGTTGTGCTAGAGATTTCAGATGATATCGTTGTATTAAATGATCTTTATCCAAAGGTTAATTCGACCTTCACGTTTTTCCCATCTCCTATGCTCCTTATGTTTGTGTCGAATTATGATGGTCAATACTTGTGCAGGCACAAAAGCATATTTTGGTGGTGGCACGACATGAAGGTCTTGATTGCCTAGCGGACGTGCGTAAAGAACATCTTAAGTTATTAAGAACAATGCATGCCGTTGGTTTGAATTGGGCTGAGAAGTTTCTAAGTGAAGATGCATCTTTGATTCTCCGTCTTGGCTATCACTCGGTATGCATAACATCTTGCTCGAAAAGTAAATTGTTTTCATTTTAAGCCAAAAAAAGTCTATGTTTTTATCTCTTTTCTTTCTTCTTGTTATTTTTTTATTACTTTCCCTTTTTAAGGTTCTTGGGTCACGATTATTGGGTGGGGCGGGTCTTTAATAGATCTCTAAATTGAATAAGGGAAAACACTAGAAATACTACTCAAGATGGTAAAAAATATTATTTATGCCGCTCCACCCAAAAATAAGCAACTGTCAATTAATAAAGAGAAAACAAAAGGTCCCAATGGCGTACAATTATTTAGAATGGCATAAATAAGGTTGCGTTTAGTATGAGGGTTCAAACCAGAGTAGTTTTGATTTTAAAACTAGAACCATGATTCATGGTTTAAACTTGGGATCCAAACTGTGATTCTGAAACCGGAATCAGAACCAAGGGTTTGAACCATCTAAAACTAAGGGGGGAGGTGGTTTTATTTTTTAGGGTGGTTCTGGTTTAAAACATCACATCAGGGTTCAAACCTTGAACCAAAACCATCAAAAGCAAATGCTGGTTTTCAAGAACCATTTTTTACTTTTTGCAAACCAAAATCATGGTTCCGGTTCTAAAACCCTCATACCAAACGCAACCTAATAGTTCTGCATAAAACCATGACAAACCATGTACTTCTCATTGAAATAAAAAACTGAGAAAATTGTTGAACTTACACTTAGATTGCATGGGTCTAGATTTCAACCTCTTACTTTTGATTAATACCTTATTGACTAATTATAGTTATTTGACTAAAAAGGCTATTAATCAAGTGTAAAGGGTAAAAATCTAGTTCCATGCACTCTAAAGGGTATTTGTCTCATTTTTCCATACCTATACGTTAGAGTAATTGTGGATTCTTAAGCGAGCCCTGGATATTTGGGGGCTAATGTGGGAGTAGATGATTCAAAAACTGAAACTTTTACACACTCTGGGATTTATTTATTATATATATGTATTTTTTTTAAATATATTTTTGTTGCTATAAGATGAAATAGTCGGATTTTTTAATGCTGGTAATACGTGCATGTTTTATATTTGGTTCTAGGCAGATCTAGGATTAGGAAGATAATGAGTAGGCACGAGATAAGGACGCAGGTCATATAGGGCCAACAAGGAATGAGCTGTTGGGAGAGAAATATTAGAGTAGGAAGAGTGAAATTGGAGAGATATATCTATTTCAGTTGATTCATCATTGAAAATCATCTATGTTGAACACAACCAAGCCTATTCGTTGGCAGTCAATCATTCGACTAGGAAACTAAAGCTTTTTAAAATTAAAGTGATGCAAAACAAATAGATTAAATTTTAAATTTAGATTTTATATTTATTTACTAGGATATATATGTATATAATGTATCATTAATATTTAATTTTATACTAGGACCATCTTTATCTCATATGATTGTTTCGGATTCACAAAGATAAGATAAATTCAACATAATGGCATAACTAATAAACAATCATAATTAACAAGAAAATATGGAGTTAAACTCCAAAAGAAACCTTTTAGTATATGGACTAAGTAAAGACCGTTAGAAAAATTGCTTTAGGGTGAAAACCTTCACCAAATACTAGATCGTTCATGGTGTATCATTAAGAATTTATGATCTAAGCGGAAGCATACCTGAATCAGTCATGATGAAAGCAAATCACAAGCCTTGCGGTTAGTCTTCCAAATCTACACGTAGTCCTTTAGAGTTTCCTTTGGATTCTCTCTATTCTCTCTGATGATGGGATGTCAGAAATAGAATGAAAACGTACGTGTGATTTAGGGACCATAACCGTATATAAGTTAACTGCCTATTAACTTTCATTATTTCTAATTTGGCCCATCATAAAAATAGAAATAATGATTTGGTCTCTACACATAAAAGGCCCACACTTAATTAGATGCATTAAAGCCCAAAATACTTAAAACCTTATCAGATCACTTTAAATGGGCTCAACCTAATATGATAGCATCTAACACACAATAATAAACATATAAGCCCACATGGTCAATTAAAACCCAATAATCTCTCACTTGGGCTATATGTGTCACCTTATAATTGTGCATTAAAAATAACCTTATGAGTACTCAGAATTTTGTTATCATTACCGAATGCATCCCCAAACAATCCGGTCCATCAATCATATCAACATAAGATCAAAGCGGCTTTCGTTACATTTATCATAACTAAACCCATCAATGGTCACGTATACTGATATAACTGAACGACATGGATCAAGCATAGATGTGTAGCATGGAAATTACATGCAATGTGATCTAAGCATGCCTATTTTCAACTGGTCCAACCTTATACCTTAGTGAGATTAATTTTAAGCAAGTTCAAAGACAAAATAAACCAAATATTTTATAACTGAAAATAACCAAAATATCCATAAACCATATCCGAAGTTTACCATAACACGTGTTTAAATCTGAAAAGCAACTAAAGTACAAACTCCCACTAAAACTACATATCCTTAAGAGATACAACACCCATATGAGCGGTATGCTCATGAAAGACCTTCGGTGGCAATCCCTTAGTAAGCGGATTCGCAACCATGGAGTTTGTTTCGACGTGCTCTATAGACCTCTGTCCACTCTGAACTCTTTCTTTAACAACTAGGAACTTGATGTCTATATGCTTCGACTTCGTCGAGCTCCTGTTGTTGTTGGAATATAGAACTGCTGACTTATTGTCACAAAATAACTTGAGTGGTCTTGCTATGCCATCCACAATGTGCAGCCCAGTGACAAAGTTCCGCAGCCATATCCCATGGTTGGATGCCTCATAACATGCTATAAACTACGCTGTCATGGTGGAAGAAGCTATGAGTGTCTGTTTAGCACTCTTTCAGGAAATAGCTCCTCCAGTAAGCAGGTAGATATAGCCCGATGTGGATCTCCTACTATCTTGGCATCCGGCGAAATCGGAATCAAAATAACCGATGATCTCCAACTGATCCGATTTCCTGTATGTGAGCATGTAACCTTTTGTTCTCTGTAAATACCGCATGACCCGTTTGGTTGCTTTCTAATTATCCATTTCCGGATTATTTAAATACCTCCCTTGCATCCCAACAATGTACGCAATATCTGGAT
This sequence comes from Morus notabilis, assembly GCF_000414095.1. Taxonomy (NCBI): domain Eukaryota; kingdom Viridiplantae; phylum Streptophyta; class Magnoliopsida; order Rosales; family Moraceae; genus Morus; species Morus notabilis. The sequence continues at coordinate 155,121 of NW_010359479.1, read as the reverse complement.
GTGTACAAACCTGAACATACATTAGACTCCCTACAGCCGAAGCATAAGGAATCTTACGCATTTCTTTAGTATCAAAGTTATTCTTGGGGCATTGACTTAAGCTGAACTTATCTCCCTTAGCTACAAGGGTGTCACCTGGTTTACAATCCTACATGCCAAATCTCTTAAGTACCTTTTCGATATAGCTCTTTTGTGACAATCTAAGAATACCACGAGACTGATCTCGGTGTATCTGAATCCCTAAAACAAAAGAGGCGTCACCAAAATCTTTCATTTTAAATTTTTTTGCTAGAAATCTCTTCGTTTCGTGCAATAAGCCTATATCATTATCGACAAGCAGAATGTCATCGACATATAAAATCAGAAAAATATGCTTACTCCCACTGAACTTGTGATATATACAATCATCCACCGCGTTCATCTCAAAACTGAACAAGATGATAATTTGGTGAAATTTGTAATACCATTGACGAGATGCCTGCTTGAGTCCATAGATGGATTTTTTTAATTTGTAAACCATTTGCGTTGCATCGCCCGGTACAAAGTTTTCTGACTGCACCATATAAATTGTCTCATCAATGTTACCATTGAGAAACGCAGTCTTACCATTCATCTGATGTAACTCAAGGTCAAAATGCGCAACCAAAGCCATTATGGTCCTGAAAGAGTCTTTCGATGAAACCGGAGAGAAAGTCTCTTTATAATCGATGTCTTCTTTCTGTGTGAAGTCCTTAGCGACAAGACGTGCCTTGTATCTCTCCACATCGCCCTTCGAATCCCTCTTGGTCTTAAATATCCATTTGCAACCAATCGGTTTCGCACCTTCAGGTAATGGGACAAGATCCCATACGTCATTGTCCTTCATGGACTTGATCTCTTCATTTATGGCATCGACCACTTTTGAGAGTTAGAACTTTCTATGGCTTGACGGAAGTTGATTGGATAATCTTCCACCATTCCAATGTCAACCTCATGTTCTTAGAGAAATACGATGTAATCGTCTGAAACCGCACTTCTCCTCTCTCTAGTAGATCTCCTTAATGGCATTGGTTCTTGAAGTTGTAGAGTTTGTTCTTCTGGAACAACTTCTTGAACTTGAACGGGAGGTTCAATGACATTGTCTAAATTCGGAGTTGCGTCTTGAACAATGTCAGGTATAGGAGCCTGATCTTGATCATTATCAATAGCAATTGGAGGAATATCAACGTATTCCTCTTCAAAGACAAAGTCCCTAACTCTTTCTCCTCCGGCAAACTCAATATCCTCAAAGAACTGGGCATTTCTCGTCTCAAAAATTGATTTAGTCATGGGATCATAAAACTTGTAATCCCTGGATCTTTCAGAATATCCAATAAAATAGCAACTGATAATCCTTGAGTCCAGTTTCTTTTCATTTGGCGTATAAGGCCTTGTCTCAGCTGGACATCCCCAAATGTGTAAGTACTTCAAACTACGCTTTTTACCTGTCCAGAGCTCATAAGGGGTTTTAACAGTCGCTTTATTTGGAACTTTGTTGAGTATATATGTTGTGGTCTTAAATGCTTCTCCCCATAGTGATTCTGGCAAGGTAGAATGACTAATCATACTCCTCACCTTATCTTTAAGCGTTCTGTTTCGCCTTTCAGCAACACCATTCATGTTAGGTAAACCCGACATAGTGTATTGTGGGACGATACCGCATTCCTCTAGGAATTTAGCAAAGGGTCATAGACGTTGTTCACCAGATCCGTCATATCTGCCGTAGTACTCACCACCACGGTCAGATATGACACTTTTAATCCTTTTGCTTAGTTGGTTCTCAACTTCAGCTTTATAGTTCTTGAACACATCCAATGACTGATTTCTCATGGATGAGATAAAGGTAGCGATATCGTGAAAAATCGTCTATGAACATTATAAAATATTATTGACCATTCTAAGAAGCCGTAGGGAATGGTCCACAAATATCTGTGTATAAGTTCTAAGACGTCTAAAGTCATGTTGGCACCTAATCTCCTGATGTTTGTTTGTTTCCCCTTTATGCAATTAATGCACACATCAAAATCTGTAAAGTCAAGGGGATCGAGAATCCCATCGGACACAAGTCTCTCAATTCTCCTTTTAGAGATGTGACCTAATCTCTTGTGCCACAACGAGGCAGAATTCTCAATGGTTAATTTACGCTTTACACCTCGTGTATTTACACGCAAGGATTCACTAAAAGAGGCAACTGTATCAAGCAAATATAGATTATCGTAACTTGATAAAGAACCGGTACCAACCAATTTTGAATCTTGAAAAAGACTAAATATCCCATTTCCAAATTAACAACAATATCTAAACTTGTCCAAAGCAGAAATAGAAATCAAATTCCGTCTAAATGACGGTACAACAAAAGTCTCATTCAAATCCAAATAAAAATAAGTTCTTAACAATAATCTAAAAGTTCCTATTGCCTCGACTTCCACCGACTTGTCGTCGCCAACATAGATGTATCTTTCACCATCACTTGGTTTTCGGCAACTCAGGCAACCCTGCATAGACAGACTGATGTGAGTTGTTGCACCAGAATCTATCCACCACGTGTGTCTAGATACCGAAGTCAAATTAACCTCAGAACAAACCAAATTAAGAAGCATACCTTTCTTTGCACACCAAGACTGATAGTTGGTGGCTAAGGGTGCACTTTATGCCTTCTCATACTTCAGCCTTTCATCTTCTTGGACACAGTGTGAGATGAGCTCATTAAGGGACCAAGAGTCCTTTTGACAATTATAGCTCACCTTGAATTGACTGAACTGTGCCGGAAGAGAAATCAGAACCAAGTGCACTAACAAGTCTTCAGATAATTCCAACTTGAGTGCCTTCAGTTTTGAAGCAATGTGAGACATTTCTATAATGTACTCCCTGATGTTTCCTTTCCCTTTGTACCTCATTGAGATAAGGTTTGCCAAAAGTGTACTTGTTTCAGCATTTTCATTCTTGGCAAACCTTTTCTCTAGATCCTCAAGGAAACCCTTAGCCATAGTAACCTTATCAGACATAGTGCCCCGAAAAGCTTCTGGAATAGCACGCTTCATAACCATCAGACTTATACGGTTCGATCGTTTCCACTTTTTCATCTCCCGCTTATCATCAGAGGTACTCTTATCAGTGAGTGCAGCTGGTTGATCGACCCGTAAAGCAAGGTCTAGGTCCATGTCTCCGAGAACGATCAAGACGTTTTCTTGCCATGCCTTAAAATTGGTGTCATTAAGCATAGGAATAGAATTTATGCTAGCAGAGATATTTGCAGCAGAACTAGAAACTGAATAGAGAACAAAACAAACAAAACAAAACAAAACTCACATAAATACCATATTATGCAAATAATAAATTCAAATAATGGTAGGGCCCATCACAAGATACCGAGCACAACATCAATATTTAGTCTTTGGACATAAATATTAACTTGTAAGTGGTATTCTTGGTGTAGTAATCAAACACTGATAATAATAACATGTCGAACAAAAATCTTCCTTTGGACCGATTTATTGTTCACATGTAAACCGAATAATCATCACATGCTTATCACCACAGGTTCGTGTGTAATTCGGCCAAATATTGACCTTCTTTTAGGACGGCCAATATCTGCTTGAATTATACACACACATCCGTTTAATATTTTAAATTAAATTAATTTCTACAAGAGAGATTGCTTTAACAACATGTTACTTCCATTAATTCATTTTACAATATTATACACCTTAAAAATAACATCAAAATTTGAATTTAAATTACACCGAAATTGACAAAAAAAAAAGACATTTTCTCAATATATATATAGCCGTAGGTTACACCTGTGGCTTTCTTTTCCTTACACACAGGCTCAATTGAGCCCTCGAGTGCAGCCCGCAGGCTGCTTTAAGTTTCCATTTTTTTTTTGTCAGGGGCCCAGATGGGCCCTTGTTCTTTAATGTCTAATGGCTCTGGGCTCAACAAATCCTAAGGGTTGCAATAGTTGCGACCCTTGAAAAATCTTAGGCGGCTAGCGGCTGCATTTCTCCTTATGTCGCGGACTGAGAGCCGCGGTTCTCCCTTGCCGGTGCAGCCTGGCGGCTGCAGCAAGGGCAGCCCATATTCCTTCTAACGAGATTCAACTGAATTATATATATCTATATATACATATATGTAAAAATATCCTAAATTCAACCAAAACTGAATAACCAAAATTCAATTACGTGTCTATATATATATATATATATCTAAACTTGAATCCGTAAAACTATAATTAAATCGAAAAATTTCAATTCTCAATGATTTAACATGAATAGGCTCTGATACCACTTGTTAGAAAAATTGCTTTAGGGTGAAAACCTTCACCAAATACTGGATCGTTCATGTTGGAAGCAATCACAAGCCTTGCGGTTAGTCTTTCAAATCTACACGTAGCCCTTTAGAGTTTCCTTTGGATTCGCTCTATTCTCTTTGATGATAGGATGTCAAAAATAGAATGAAAACGTACGTGTGATTTGAGGACCATAACCGTATATAAGTTAACTGCCTATTAACTTTCATTTTTTCTAATTTGGCCCATCATAAAAATAGAAATAATGATTTGGTCTCTACACATAAAAGACCCACACTTAATTAGATGCATTAAAGCCCAAAATATTAAAAACCTTATCAGATCACTTTAAATGGGCTCAACCTTATATGATAGCCTCTAACACACAATAATAAACATATAAGCCCACATGGTCAATGAAAATATGGAGTTAAACTCCAAAAGAAACCTTTTAGTATATGGACTAAGTAAAGACAACTGTCAGATTAAAAAAAAGGGAGAAAACTCTAAAAAAAAATTGGTCAACTTATAGACCTCAAGCCTCTGTAATGTAGATGATTATCTTGCGGTTTTCCTGGGACCAACTTGAGCCTTAAAACCAGCTTCTATTGCATGAACTGGTCGTTCGGAGCCACATTCCTCGCATCTAAGTAACCAGAAACCATTCTCCTTTAAAAGTGTTGTCTCTGGACTTTTGCATACAAGACAAATTACGTACTCAGTGCAATAGTGCCGCAACTGTTCTTCGATCGTCGTGGGGGAAAATCTAGCGTTCATGACTAATCTTTGCTGCCCATTGAGTGATCCCTTCGTCCCTAGTTCAGCCAGCAAGAAATCCTTAAGATGATGTGGCTGCCTGTTCAGCCTCCTGCAGTGATCCATGAAGCTAACCAATACAGTTGTTTTTTTGCTCCCTCACGAAGAACTTGTGGACGACTCAGAATCATCCTATGCCTGTCTCCCATAGTCTCTTGACTGAGTGCGAAACACTCTACCAAGAAGCTCTTCATATGTGTAGTCAGGTTCAGGACATGAAGGCATAGATATCACTCCTCCTTTGTCCTCTTCCCTCAGATTTTCCGGTTCTCGCCCAACATTGAGGGCAGTTTGTGCAGAGTCGTCTGCAGGGTCGATCACAACTGTTTTCTTTTTCTTCTTTTTCTTGGTCGGATCGAATGGCTTAATATCTGCCACTGCCTTCTGTAAGTTGTTTTTGTCTGCCATGATTGCTCTTGGAGAGAACGTGAGGCCTTGAGATGAGACTAGTTGATGGGATAATTGAAGAATTGGGGATAGAAGGAGAGAATCTAGTGAGACAATTTTTATCGCTTGTTTAATTTATTAATCAAGATTATGTACGTTTATATAATCAAGCCTAGATGGGCAATCCTAATTCTGCTAGTACTAGGAAACCACGGAAACCTAATCAAAATAGACTTTATAAGAAAATGCCAAACTTAATAAATAAATAAATAATTTTAAATTGTAAAATAATTTAATTCCATGATTATCTACATCACATTCAGCAAGGGGAGTTATAAACGGAAAATTATTATAATTGCTATTTTGGAAATTTAATTGCCCTTTTTTTGTGTTTGACTTTTTATATGTATGCAAAAAAAAAAAAGAAAAGAAGAAGATACTGCCACACTTAGAAAAATAAATAAATAATTAAATCATAAAATAATCTAATTTCACGGCTATGTACATTATTTTCTGCATGTGGATTTAAACGGAGAATTATCCTGGATAATTTAGTTGCCTTGTTTTGTGTTGGACTTTCCATGTGTATGCACATCTCCCGTTCCATTCTACTGTCCCAAGTCCGAGTCGACGGATAGAGTTTTCCACTCCACATGTTTTATGGTCTTTGGATTGGAAACCGAAACCTTAATTAATGAGGAACAAGAAAAAGAATAGAAAGTAGTATGAAGTTATATTACCTAATGTTTCGTTAGAGTTTAATAAGTTTTCCAAAGCTAGTTAAGTTTCCTATTTAATTAGGTAATTGTCAGGTAAATTTGGATTTCCTTATCAGCCCTTTGGACATCTTTAATGCAGGCCCCATCAATGCGGCAACTTCACCTACATGTGATCAGCCAAGATTTCAATTCCAAACATCTGAAGAATAAGAAACACTGGAACTCATTCAACACTGCTTTCTTTCGAGATTCCGTTGATGTAATGGAGGAAGTCAATAGTTGCGGAAAAGCGAGATTACAAGACGATGACAAGCTGTTGTCAATGGAGTTACGTTGCCACCGATGTAGAAGCGCTCACCCCAACATTCCCCGCTTAAAGTTGCACATCACAAACTGTCAAGCTCCATTTTCAGCCCACCTCCTTGAGAATGGTCGTCTAGTGAGTACTCCATGCAATACTGATGTTGATTCGTAAAGAAAGATCATAGAAAAAAGCTTCCTTCTGAGCAAAAGCTTTTGCAAATTGCCAAATTCTCATTGTGCTCTGGCAACATTTTTGTGCAGCATATATGGTTAGAGGTTCTAGTTTTATATGTTTTGGGGTTTTGTGTTTCTGTAAGGTGATGTTGATCTGCTATTTGTTCGTATCGGTAGGCAATGACCATCGACCCCACAAATCTTGATGCTTTAAACAAGCTTTTTTTAGGCCACAAGCTACTGACTGAGAACAAAGCTGAAAATTGAGAGAAAAAAAGGGGACACAGATAAAATATATGGCTGGAAGCAGTTGTTTATATTTTGATGATTTACCGAGAAAATTGTGGGGGACCTATTTGAGAGAAGCACGAGAAGTAGTTCCCTTAAACCCATGAACTAAACAGACTCATAGTATTCCAATTTAAGATCCATGGTCGATGAGGACTGACAAGTGTACAGATGACTCAAACTGACAACCCGAAGAAAATTTTTACAATGTTTTTTATTAGTTAGTTTGTCCCCTTGAAAGTTTTTAATCACGATATTTTTTAGTCTTTTAAAATTTTTGATTATATCTTAAATTTGATACACATATATATAGTATTGATAATCTCAAATTGCATTATTTTTCTAGTATTTTTTAAACATTTTCAATTATATCACAAGTTTTAACTTTTTAAATATGTCGATTTTTTTAAATTTAAATCCTCAACAAATCGAGTTTAGGGTTCCGTTTTTTTATCTATTTAAATTTTATTATAGTAAAAAATTATTAAAAATAATCATATATAATTTTTTTATTATAATAAAATTTTTTTATATAAAATTACATCTAAATTTAAATTAAAAATTTAAATTAATAAATTAAACGGATAGCTGTCGTCCTGAACGGCTGTCCTCTTAACCGTCTTAATAATAATATTTTGGCACCTTATAATAACTTCCCACATCTAACTCTTTTTTTTATTTTATTACCTCACACGGCGTTAGAAAAAGAAATAAAAAGGACGGAGAAAGGTCTGTCTGCCGAAACCTCTTCCTTCGTCTGATATTAGGAGAAAGAGTAAAAAGCAAAGCTTTCAAGGTATCTTTACAAAAGTTTTGTCTTCTCAATAAAAAGCTCTGCAAGGTATTTTTTATTAATTATCTTTAATTCAAGAATTGTCCTGTCACTCATATTTTTTTGTCCATTTCTTTATTTTTTCTGCTGCAAATTTCTTTATTGTATATTGTTCGGAGGTATCACTTTCCTACTACAATGAAGTACGTTTCCTATATATAAATATAATTCTACTTTTGTCCTTTCTTACTCTTTTAAAAGATTAGCTTTACATCAGATTTTTTGACCCCGTTCACTTCACCAATTCGAATTTAGAATTCGAGTTTTGCTACAGTAAAAAACTCTCACAAACAATCACATCTAACTTTTTTGCTACAGTAAAAAGCTCTCACATAAAATCACATCTCAACTCGAATTACAAACTCGAATCAGCGTAGTGAACGGACCCTATTCTCTTTTTGTTCTCACTTTGATGATAATCAAATATTAAGGGCCCGTTTAGTTCGCTGATTTGAGTTTTTAATTTGAGTTTAGATGTGATTTTATGTGAGAGTTTTTTACTATAGCAAAAAAGTTAGATATGATTATTTGTGAGAGTTTTTTACTGTAGCAAAACTCGAATTCTAAACTCGAATTAGCGAAATGAACGGGGCCAAGTGCTCTGCATGCGGCTCACGCCATTCAAGGTGGCTGTGAAGCGAGGCTAGCTCCATACTCATGATTTAAGGCGGGCAGGGACTGGGGGAAGAAAGACTTGATGATAGTGACGATATTAATGATAGTGATGATATCGACCGTGACCTTAATACGGAGTTAATGAAACTAAAAAAATTTAAATTCAAATTATAATTTTATTTAAGTTTATATTCTTTTATAAAATTTAATTTTAAACTCGAGTTTAAACTCAAGTTTATGACTAAATTTGAGTTAGTTTCTCCTTTAACTCGAATTCATAAGCTCAAATTCAAGTTAATGAACAATATTTTTTTTATTCTTAAAAATATCATAACTTTTTCGTTTTAAGTCTGATTGAGATGATTTTTTATGCATTCACAACGAAAAGACTAATAAAACCTCATCCATATATCATATTAAAATTTGTTATCACCATTAAATTTTTATTAAAATACTATCTAAATACAAATTTAAGTGTTGACCCACCCAGACACAAACTCAAAAAGATTCTAAATTCAAATCATAACTCAAATGTGCACATCTAAACACAAACTCAAGTTAGAACTTTAACTCAAATTATAAAAGGCATTTATAAAAATAACTCAATAAAAAAGTTTTATTAATAAAATAATTTTTTTTAAAATTTTTATTTGTAAAATGACTTTCTTTTTCCGACACCATTTCTGCATTCATTTGTAGCCATACAATACAATCAAATCGCCGCTCGTCTCCATTAACAGCCTATGAGCACAGGCAATTCCTTATCCAGTGAAACTCTTTTTCTCTTTTTTTCCTCTTACGAATGAGGTTTACATTTATACGAGATTTACGTACAATTTTATTTAAAGGAGGTAAACAGAAATTAAAATGAAAATTGAAATCTTGGTGTTTGATTTTGCAGGAGTGGAGACGCCATTGATTCCGGCGGTGAACTTTCACTTCCGGCGGTGAACTTTCACTTTCTCTGGAAATAAATAAAATTAAAATTAAAAAGTCATTTTTCTAATTTTATTTTTTCACTTGGTTATTTTAACCAAATTCTTCAAATTATAACTCACATTTAATTTAAAATTATCACTCAAGTCTTCCTAACACAAAAATACAAATGAACAACCCTTGAGTACTATCAATAAATAAAAATAAAAATAAAAGTATTGGGAAAGAAGTCGTACATCAAACGTCTCCAAAGACGTCCCCATCCTTTTTATTTCCGTTTTTAAGAGTGTGTTTAGTTCATAGATTCATGTCATAGTTTGAATTATGGTTCGTGACTCGTTACAGTATTTTTTTCATAAAAATTACACATAAATTGAGAATAATTTTAAATCATGATTTTAAATCTATCAACCAAACGTCCTTTAAATTCTAACGCCGTGTGATGTAAGAAAATAAGAAAAAAGCTGATGTGGTAAGCTATAATGAGCTATTAAAATATTATTTGGGAGCGGTTAAGGGAGATGACATCTGTGACAGTAGATTTGGACTCAAACAAGCTAAAGATTACCATACAATTAAAAAAAAAAATTAATTTTTGGGAGTTTAGACTTTAAAATGTGAATTGAACTTATTAAAATTTATTCAAAATTTTTATTTCATTCGTAGCCCCTACAAAAATCCTTGCCTCCGCCACTAAAGGCAATCGCATCATTGGATGGATTTTTTTTAAAAAAAAAATTAGGATAATCATTACGTTTTCTTAAAATTTATTATGAGTTTTCTCTAGAGAAATATTATGAGTTATTTTTCAAGATCAAGGGATTATCAAAATTTTGAATTTATTGACATTATTAATGAAAACTGCTCCTTTTATTAAAATAGATCAATTTAAACAACTTAAACAAAGGGACAATATAAAGGGATCAGTATTGATTTCACATTCAATTCAAGAAAAATATTTTTAATTAATTATTTATTATTGTCTTGTTGAGGAATTATAAGTTAAGTCAGGATCTTATCGTATATAAGAATCTTTTTATAACGTTTGTTTTGGGAGTTTCCCAATAGTAACGTTCTTTCACAGTTGTTTACACAAAATATTGTGAGTAAGTAAATGAGGTTCCGATCATATACTGTTCCGCTATATCACAAAGTAAACATATTTTGCACTTGTAGTCGGCAGATGGTAAAATACTGACGTATAGGGCATTGAAATAACTATTATTAGGATGGTGTCTACAAATCATATCCCTATCTATATTATAGAATAAAGTTTTGTTGTAAAATTATTTGTTTAGTTCGCTTATTCGAGTTTTTAATTAGAGTTGAGATGTAATTTTATGTGAAAATTTTTTACTGTAATAAAAAAGTTAGATGTGACTGTTTCTTAGAACTTTTTATTGTAATAAAACTCGAATCGGTAAAATAAACTAGACCTATATTAACAATTCATATAATAATATTAGGAGTAAAATCTGCATGTCTCTATTACCACCGTACACATGTACAACATTTTACGAGGAATGTCAACTGGAGAAATCAACCGACTAGGGCCGACTTAAGAAATTATGAGGCCTTAGGCGAAATTTTTTGTTAAGGATTTTTTTTTAAAAAAAAAAAATTTCTCAATCTCATCTTTGACATAAAATATAGATTTCAGCCTTATTGTTATCCAATAATTACGTAACACCTAATTTTGTTTTTTCACAATAGAACATTCCATTTGTAAGATTTTTTTTGTTTAAGTAAAACTTTTTTGCTTGTGGACCAAATTTTCCAGTACGGACATTGAAAAGAGAAAAACTTGTAGTAGTTAGAGGTGAGAAAAAAAGCATTATATGACATGTGAGCAATTAGTCAACAATTAAGGCCTTGTTCATTTTATCAATTTAAATTTTCAGTTTTAGGTTTTTACAGTTAAAAGCTTTCAAAAAATATCACATTTAAATTTTTCTGCTACAGTTAAAAGCTCTCAAAAAATGTCACATCTCAACTCGAATTGAAAACTCGAATCTACGAAGTGAATGAGGCTTATATTTCTGCAACAACTCTGCATATATACATTCAAAAGCTATCTACGTTATCATTCCATATACATTCAAAAGCTGGGCAGTTGGATACAACGTTTTTCATATTTAGACAATGCCGAATAAGGAAATGGTTTAACGTTTTCCATTTCAAATAAGTTGCCCCGTTTTTAACGAATGATGCAACCTGCGTTCGTCTACGTTGTTGTATTAACTGTCGGAATACCATGGCTTAATATTTTGTAATCCTTGTTCATTACATATTCTATTAATAATAAGAAACGAAATAATCCACGGTGACATAGATTAACTTAACACATAAATATTGGCGTAATACGACAAAGCACAACATAATAAGAAACTGGAAATCCTCAAAAGCTAGATGAGTTAATGACAAATCAACAGTTGCAACATCTTAGTGCTATATGCCGACAACAACTATTCACAATAAACTGAAAATCCTCAAAAGCTAGATGAGTTATTAGGACTTTCCCGATTACCACCACTATTTCCACCAACAACATGTGGGAGATTCATCCAGAGACGGTAGTCCATGAAGTCCGCATACGTCTTCACCCCCTCATCCTTTATATCCTCCACTGCTCTCATGATTTGATCGTAATTCCTTTTCGCATTAATTCGTTGTGCTATAGCATTTGCTTTAGTTCTATCGACCTCTGTTTTGAGAGCCTCATTCTCTGTGGTCAACGAGCCAACCACCTGCTCAAGTTGTGTTATCTTCTGTCGAAGGTCACTGACTTTCACAGCACGTCAGATTTCTCAATCATTAGCATTGTTAAACGAATCTATTAGGTTGTTTAGTGGATCCTTTGGCAAAACTAGCTTGTGTGGAATTCTCTCATCATCGGGATTCCGTGTTGGCGGTGGGCTGGAAAACGGTGATTGCTCACAGGTAATCAATAAAACGGCGCGATAAGGTCAATGATTGATTAGATTTTTCCTGTCATACCACAATAGCGACTCCATTTAGTATAGACAAGTGGAGTCAAGTCCAACATTGTCTCAATCAGCTTTACATCAGAAGAAAGACCATATATATTTTGCGAAAGAGCCAAAATGACCTTTGAACCACTTGTCACGTCCCTTATAGAGACAGCTCCCAAAATGAAAGGAATTTTATGGTGTGGTAGTTTTTGTTTTCTCTATAATCATCTATGTGGGAAATAAATTTAGACCGTTGGATGACATTTTAAGACTGTTTGGTTTATGAGTTCATCAGGTCTTAAAATGAACTAATTTGAACCAATGTTGATTTATTTATTTTTTTTTAAGAGAATGAGACAAATACTCTTAAAAGTATATGGGTCAAGATTTTTTTATTTTACTCTTAATTAATAATCTTTTTAGTTAAATAATTATACTGATAAAATGATATTAATTAAGAATAAATGGTAAATTTATAAACTCATACATTTTTAAAAATAAATTTTATAATTTTCTCTCTTCTTTTTTTTTTTTTTTTTTTTTTTTTTTTTTTTTTTTTTTTTTTTTTGTGAACTTGGACTGTGGGTTTTAAACCCATCCTGAATGGGTTTTGAGGAACTTACCCCTTAAGTTATGGTGGTTTTAAACCTAAACAGTACAGCAAAAATTATCCACATGCCATTTTTATTTTCCTTTTTAACTAAACACCACTTCGAACTTTAATTCCCAATTTATACTTAAAACGATAATTCAAACCCTGATCTAAGTTATAAACGTTAAAGACCACTAATTTAAAGTAAAAAAGTGTAAAACCATTTAATTTGAACCAGTAAAACAAATAGAGCCCTTAAAATAGGGAAAATGTACTAGATTGCATATCTCGTACGTACTTTTAAAGAAAATAACATATTTTTTAAAACATGGTAAATTATAGCATATTTCCAAAGTCTTTTTTAAATAAATTGTTTTTTTCCCCTAAATTTATCCTTTTATTTAGGATTTCGTTCTTTTCTCCTTCACACTTTCACACAGCCACCTCTCTCTTTCTCTTTCCATTTCTCTCCTCTCACCCTCATGATCTCTCTCTCTATTATCGAGACTTCTCTATCCTCCTTCCCCTCCGTGACTCTCTCTCATCCATGACTCTCTCTCTCCTCTGCATCTCTTCACCCGCGGCTAAACTTCCAGTGACGTTGACGGAGGACGTTGCGATTTCTCCGGTGGATGCCGTGATAGAGACGTTGGGAGGTGGATCGCGAGGAAGATCTTGCTAGATTGAGCGTGATTTTGCGGAGGACGTCGCGGCATTGCGATGACATTGGAAGATTGTCTTTGCGTCCTCTCATTTCTATCATTTTCCGGTTGAGCTCCGGGGATCGTCTTCTTCACAGCGTGACAGCAGCAGACAAAGCGGTGGAGGATCTTGGCAAACAAAGCAGTAGATCGTTTCTATCTCTCGGATCTCGGCATTGATGCCGTCACGGTCGACGACATGATTTACTTTGCGAGTGACGGCGGAGTCACGATCTGCAACTTCCTCACGCTCTGGACGGTGAGACCCTAGCGAGACATCCCGATCTCCACTGTGGGCGATGGCTACGATTTCCCTCGTGATCTGAGAATAATTTTGTTTTGGATTTGTCTGTATTTGTGTTTAGAATCTGTAAATACTGTATTTATAGTGATCGTGTAGTAGTTATAAGTTTGAATCTTAAAAATACAGTATTTATTAGTATTTTATTAATTTTAATTTTAAATATGGTAAATATTATATTTATTAATAAATATTTTAGTAGTATAAGTTTACATTTGATAAATTTTGTAATACTTTTAAATATTTTAGTAATTATAATTTTGAATATCGTAAATATTGTATTTACATGTAAATATTTAGTAGTTACAATTTAGAATATGTTATATTTAATAATAAATATCATATTTATCAGTAAATATAGTGTTTAATGGTCATCCAAGCTGGTGGTAGGATTTTCGGATAAATATGATAATAAATATGGTATTTATCAATAAATACAGTGTTAAACGGTCACTGGAGTCAGTGGTTTAATTTTCAGATAAATATGATATTTACTTATAAATACGGTATTTATTAATAAATACAGTATTAAATGGTCGTCAGAATCGGTGCCTAAATTTTTGAATAAATATGATATTTACTAGTAAATATGATATTTAGTTAACTACAGTGTAAAACTGCCACTAAATTTTCAGGTAAATATGATATTTATTAGTAAATACGGTATTTATTGGTAAATATGATATTTACCTATAAATACAACGTCAAACGGTCGCCAAAGTCGGTGGTTGTCTTTTCAGGTAAATACGTTATTTACCAGTAAATATCGTGTTAAACAATCACTGAAAAAAGGTAACAGGTTGCCATAGCTGGCCGCCAGTCCCGACCATAGTGGACGAGTACAATCTACCTATTTTAAAAAATATGCTACAATTTACTATTTTTTTTTTTTAAAAAAAATAGATGTTTAGGGGGGAAGAATGAGGTGGAAAAGAAATTTTAAGGGTATTTTTAAGTTTTTAATAATATTTAAAACTTGAAATATCAAATTATGTTATAATTTACTATTTTTTAAATAAATATGTTATAATTTGCAAATTAATTTAGCAATTATGTTATTTTCCTCCTTATCCCTTTATGGGAGACTGTAACACCTCGAGAAATTAAACAGGATTAATTAAGATAATTGAGATTTGTTAGTGTGCCTAATCTGGTTTAATTAATTAATTATGTTCATTAAATGTTTCTAATATTTAAGTTTAAATATTTCCAACGGATTTAAACATTTTCAGTATTTATATTTTCACCACAAGAGTATATGTAGGCATACTTTCTAGTCTACATTTATAAATATCTTTTGAATTATCCTTATTTTTCTTTATTTATTTTCTTTCCTTTTTCTTTTTTTTTTCCTTTCTTTCCCGTGCTCCCTCAACTCTCTCTCTCTCTATCGTTTTCCCTCTCACTCTCCCTCTCTATCGTTCTCTCACTCTCTCTCGTATGCTCTCTCTCACTTTCTTCAAATTTGTCAAATCTTCCAAAATCTTGAACAAAAGAAGAACAAAAGAAGAACTTCAAGGAGTTTTCAAGTCAAGGGAAGGATTTGGGGTAAGATTTTTGAAAAACTTCTTTTGAATCTCAAACTTTTCTTTAGAAAAACCTATTTTTAGTTTAAATTGGATTTTGATGGATTTTGGGTAAAATCACGGTAAAAATTAGAGAAAATTGGTTCTTTGGACTGGATTTGTCATTTGGAACTTGGATTTAGTAATTTTCCTTTAAAATATATCGGATTGGAACTTGGATTTGCAAGTTTTGGCCTTCTTTTCTTCAGATCGGCCATGTCGGCCAACCTGTGCAGCCCCCACCGTTCGACCAGACCGGTCGACCGGTTCCTTCTCCACCGGCCGACAGGTGGAGAATAAATTCTCTGTCACCAGTCGACCAGTGCACACGTGATTTCAGCCGAATTTACCTTAAAACCCTGTTTTGACCCTTATTTTCAAAGAGAACCTAAATTAGTTTCATTTGGGAACCTAAAGTAGATAGATTAACATCTTTAATTCATGTTTTGAAATCAAAATCCTTGGAATGATGATTTGAAACATAACATGATTTATGAAACTTAGAATTGGATTAAGGCACACTAATAGGAAATCGAAATGTATAATTGAGATTGATTTACTTTAGGAATGTGAACTGAATCCTAAAGCATTGTTTTGTATCAATGCTAGTTGAGGAATCGGATTGAAGGCTTTGAGGAAGCGGAAGCTAGAATAGTGCAACGCTAGTGACATGCTTGGTACTTAAGAGGTAGGATTTTCTGTCCTTTTCTTTGTTAGTCTGTTTTTAAAGTGTTTTGGCCAATGCAAATCTTTTAAAAAAAGGACATGTTTGATAAAGAAAAAGTGTTTTAACATAATAGCTTGATTTTAGCTATTACAATCATAATGAACTATTTCAAAGTTTTAATGAATGATTTCTTAAGATAAGATATCTTGTGAACTGGTAAGCCTGTTGATAGCCTAGATAGGATATGCAGCATGTATCCTCGGGGGTAGAACCCGGAACCCGGACCGGACCCCTACGGTGGTGATAAGGCTTGTGCTTGTGATTTTGTAAGTAATTTATTATAGTATAAATTACTTGCTGATGCCTGTAATATGGAACTTTAAGTTTATACTTCCTTTCAGAAAAATGATGTTAGGTTTTAGCTGTTGTGTTCGAACTGGCTATATGTATTTATTTACTTATTCATTTATTTACTTGTTATAAAGTTTATTTCAAAATACATTTTACTGGGCCTTTTGCTCACGCTTTTCTTATATTTCTATAAATATTAAACCCTTCCAAGGCGACATTAGAAACAGTGCAGAGTAGCTGAATTAGTTGCTACCGTCTGTTCAAGTAAGGACATTGTATCCATCATCCTTGAGTAAAAATGCAAGGATTGTAAATTCTTAGACTGTAAACTTTGAATATCGAGACTGTGGTTGATGTTTGTAATGTTATTTACATGTTTATGTATGTGCACTATTGTATATTCTGTGGGTGAACCCTGAATGATGCTAGATGCTTAGTTTTAAACTTGTTTTTTTAGAAAAGTGTAAAAGTACTCATCACTTTCTTATAATCTAATTTTAATAAAATGTAAAGCTTGTTTAGAAAATTTCTTAATATTTTATTTTTAAGTTTGATTATTATATTTTTAAATGAGTCTCCACGTCACTAATTCTTATTTTGGGACGTGACAAACAAAAGGAAACGCCACTTTATCCTGTTATAGATAAAGTGGAGAGCTCTCTCGTCACATGCATTAAGTGGAGAGATCATTTTTCATTAAAATGATTGAGAAGTACCGGGAAAGAGCCAAATCTTCAACCAACCAGAGATCTTCCTCAAAAGTATAACGGCGGGCCCTTGACCCGAAAATGTGCGCATGTCTAGTTTCCATTCTCATCGCTCGCTATCAAACTTGTCCATAATTTTTTCTTTGCTCTTGGCACTACTTATGTCACAATAATAGTGGATACTGTAGTCGGATTTAAGGGTGTTCAGAGCTACAAGGTAGTAAGCCCTACTTAGCATCTCTCTTTTAACATTTTTTTTCCTTTTCTTTTTCTTTTTTTGATTGAAGATAAAAAAGATTATAACAGTACAAGGTGACGTACACTAAAATAATTTCGGAAAGGCAAAACATCTTTATGACATATGAATCCATCATAAAAATGGATTGAAATGAAACTGATTCAAGCTCAAGACCTAACGGAAAAGAATGACTAGCCTTACTATCTCACCACATGACTTTTTCTTAGCATTATTCTTCGGTAAAACTAACTAAACGAAGTGAAATGATACTGAAGAAAATCATAATCACTCTTTTATTACATATAAACAAAAGACAAGGAATATAGTCATGTGGACTACTCAAACCATTAGAGGAAAGGGGGGAAAAGGAGAAACGGATAAAAATTCTTTAACAAATGTTCAACTTTTAAAGAGAATAACACTCTTTTGACATGTTATCATGATTGGTTTTACTGTGGGTTTGGTGGGCGGCTGTTGGCAGCAGAGACCCTCGAGCCCCATTCAAGCAACTCTTTGCTCGTATCATCCTTGTGAACAATCACCTCAATGAAGCACAGGGAGTCCTTCTTGGCCCCAGTTGCTGTCTCAATTGCCTCAATAAGCTCGTCTTCATATTGGACCTGCCAAGAAAGTTGCCCACAAAGTGTCCATAAAAAATCAAGCATTACCCTATTAGGAGTATCAATGTTGAGTGAAAATGGTGCAAATTAGCAAGCTCACCTTGGCAGTCCAGCACTTGCCTTCGCCATTATGAAAGGCGTCGACCAATGCGGTGTAGTTCCAGTTCTTGATCACATTGTAAGGTCCGTCATGTATCTCGACTTCAATGGTGTATCCACCGTTGTTCAACAGGAAAATGATGGTCCTCTGCCCATTTCGCAGCATTGTGGACACGTCTTGAGCGGTTACCTATACGGCAATCGATAAGGAAGACTTTTTACCCCAAAGAAAGCAACCAAAATCATGTAGTTGTGGTACAAGTTTATGATCATTTTAAAAAAAAAAAAAAAAAACGGAAGATCTAGTAGAATACTGCAATCCAAAACTCTAGAACAGCAGGGAATGCTGCAGGAAGTTGCAACCACTAGTGATTTAGCATTCTGAAGTTCTCTATTACTCGAGAAATGTTGTTACAAGTTTTTGTATATCTAAAACCAGAGTAGTTGTTATTGATTTAACTCACTTGGGTAAATTTAGGAGAGAAAATGAATCAACGAATACCTGGAAGCTTCCATCACCAATACAAGCAATCACTCGCTTCTCGGGAACAGCCTGTGCGTACCCAAGAGTTGCTCCAACTGACCAACCAATTGATCCATATTGCATTTGGAATTCATACCTGCAAACCCAATTTCAAACTTCTAGTCAGAACGTACATTCTAATACCAAATCAATTAGCAAGAAGTGCCAAATTCTTCTTATGCTTTTACCCGCAACCCCGTGGTAACTTCAGCTTCTGGCAGTTAAACCACGAGTCCCCTGTCTCAGCAATCACAGCAGTCTCACTTGACAGCAATTTCTGAATATGCTGAAACATAATATTGACTCTCAAAGGCTCTTTAGGCTCACTTTTCAAAGGGTGTCCTTCCGGAACAAAGATCCTGTGGTAGTTCTCATAGGCAGTGGTATTACGCTTTAGCCTCTTCGCAAGTGCTCTGAGGAAATCTTTCATCAGAATACAGCCAAAGGCAGGGCCATTCGCAATCGTCACCCGATCAGGCTGCAAAATAATCGCCTTTTCCTTCTTCAGAAGAAGGGAATACCCGACAGAGCTGTAGTCATTGAAAATAGGCCCTGCAAAGAGGTAGGCATCGGCGGATTCCACAATTTCAGCGCAGAAGGCAGTGCTGACAGCACCCCAATAAGTTCCAATGAAATGCGGGTGGTGCTCCGGCACAAGCCCTTTTGCTGATGGCATCACAGCAAGAGCATAGCCGCAGGCGTCAGCGAGTTCCACAAACGCGTCGGATGCATGAGCAACTCGCAGCTTGGGACCGCCCACCAGAACTGGCTTGACAGCCTTGTTCAGGAACTCTGCTGTGGCCTCAACTGCGGCCTCTAATCCCAACTGATTACTCAATCTGCATCAGAAAAGAGTATGAGATATAAATATCAGCCACAGCTATTAATTTTAGTTCTTTAGAAATGTCTTCAATAATGTCTATTGATTGTTAACATTTTTCATTGAGAAACTGTTTTCATATTTGGTAAAGAAATGGTCGTTTTTTCCTTTTTCATACACAGATTCTTTTTTCTTTTACGCAAATCAATCTCTCTGAAAACAAAAGAAAGGCAATTATCCAAAGCAAAATTATTTTCAAAACACTCCCAAACAACGGGCCCTGAAATTTTACCTTGGAGAGAGGGAAAATGGGACAGGCTCACGACTGAAAGTAGGATGAGGAATCCCAGGCAAGTTACAGCTTATGCTGATGTAAACAGGCTTGCTTTCCTTCAAAGCAGTGGAAATGGCCGTGTCTATTTGCTCGTGTGCATCTTCCAGGTTATTCACGACCGCCTTTAAAAAAAAAAAAATCCACAAAACTGGAAATTAGCAAATTTCACCAGAAAAGGGGGAAAAATGAAAAGAAAAGAGGAAAAAAAAAAAAAACAGAGTTAGCATTACAAAAACGTACATCATTTCTACCTTTTTCTCCTCGAAACTACTAAAACAAAGAAGCAAACAGAAAGCACAGAGAAAAAAAAAATCCCAACACTTTCTATTTAAAATCTAGAAAAAGAATAGTAAATGTCAAACATATATTAATGTCTATGAATTACAAGCCAACTATTAGATCCACATATAACTTGGTTAAAATTCACTATGGAGCCAATACAGAACCTAAAATGCATACCAAATGGCAAAACAAAAAGAACCCAAATGAGTAAGAAAATGTAAAAATTTCTACGAACCTGATAACAAGTGACGGTCTGAAAACACCTTAATTCTTGGCTGAAATCAGGCACGCCAATAGTATGATGAAGAACTCTGTTGGTCCCATAGTCATTGGAGTTAGGCCCTCCCACAACGCAGATCAGAGGCAAGTTCTCGCTGTAAGCGCCGGCGATCGCGTTGAGAACACTCAGACCGCCGACGGTGAACGTCACGACACACGCGCCAACGCCACGCGCCCGCGCGTAGCCATCAGCAGCGTATCCAGCATTCAATTCATTGCAGCAGCCAACGTTGTTGAGGCCAGGCTCGGCGATGAGGTGGTCGAGGAGTGTGAGGTTGAAGTCGCCGGGGACGGTGAAAACGTCGGTCACGCCGACCTGCACCAGCCGCCGCGCCAGGTGCCGGCCGAGCGTGGCCTCCGACGAGGAAAACGCTATGGAGGGGACGGAAGAGCTTTGGATGGTGCAAACGGCGCCGATTGGTGGGCCCCCCACGTCGTTGCTCGCCGGATTGCAGGCGTCCACCGCTCCTATCTTGGTGTCCATGGATAATGGAAAGTTTGAAGTTTTCTTTTCCTTTTTTTTTTCGGTTGTGATCACGAGAATATATTGTGTTGTTTTGTGGCCTTTTTCTTGTTTATTTGATCAAGAGACTGTTTGGGTAGTGGGAAAATATGGAGAGAAAGAGAGGAAAATGAGAGTTGTTTTGTTGTGGGATTTGATAGTTGTGAGTGATGATGTTGTTTTGGTGGGGAATATTTATAAGGTGGAAAAGTGTGGAAGATACTAGGGGCGGTTTCCTGTAAAGAAAGGCATTTTTAGAAGAAGCGGTAAGCGTATATGGATTCTCCTACTGGCTGGTTAATATTATTACAAGTCTCGGCATCCAGGATGTGATTCATGGGAAGAATACAAACAAGATTGGTGTCAAAGGTTACCGTGTAAGGAGGACAACACGTATTTAAGGATAAAAAAAAAACAAAAAACAAAAAGAGAAACTATTCAAAAGCTAGAAAATTCAGACTTATTTGGTTGTATTTTTGAGTTATAGTAATTTGAGTGTAGATCTTGAGTTGAATTTGAATTATAGTTTGTATTTAAATGTGCACACTTAAGTTATGATTTGAATTAAGAATCTATTTGAGTTTGTATTTAAGTGAGTCAAAACTTGAATTTATATTTGAATAGTATTTTAATAAAAATTTAATGGTGATGAAAAATTTTAATAGTGTATATGAGTGAGGTTTTATTCATTTTTTTGTTATGAATGCATATAAAAAAATCATCTTAATCGGAATTAAAATAAAAAGTTATGACGTTTTTAATAATAGAAAAAATATTGTTTATTAATTTGAATTTAAGTTTAAAAATTTGAGTTGAAGGGAAAATTTGAACTCAGATTTTAGTTTCAAACTTAAATTAAAACCTGAATTAAAACTTAAGTTCAAACTCAAATTTTACAAACGAATATAAATTTAAATAAAGTTGTAACTTGACGTTTTTAGTGACGGTAAAAAACACCTACATTTTGATTGATGGTTGTAGGTTTGGATTGTTAAAAATTTCATACCAATCTTAGAATTACGACCTTGAGTTTGAATTTTTCACATCAAGTAAGAAAAACGATATTGTGTATGTATATATGTTGGATATCATACTAGTGAAAGTGGTATTTTGATAAAATATTTTGGGTGTTTTGTATTTTTCCTTCCAAAAAACAAATTTGATGGTTTAGTGGTGGAGCCTTTTTCTTGTTCTCGAAGGAAAATACAGGTCAAAACCATTGTCAACTGTAAATAAAAAAAAAATGAGAAAAAGGTGTTAACAAAATTGTCCTCCACTTGGAGGGCACAAATAAATGGCAGAGCTGGAATCTCGTTTTGGAATGGAATTAATGTACGGGTTTAACACTAATTACGGTCCAAGAAAGTTCAAAGTGCAAATAATTCGTCAATTAAGTCACGCAGAAACTGGCGCTGTGGTCGGGTAAAAACGGTGAGCAAACTCTTCGGGAGGGTTTTATGAATCAGTGAATTTGCTGGTTTTGGAAACGAGACCAAAACGACAAGAGTCGCTGGTAGTCAGAGAAAGCCGTATGCTGTCCAAGGTGTATAATTGCCCAAACGAATAATCGTACTCCTATTGGTCAGTCAAATATACGACAAAGGTACTCCTATTTGTCTACTTGGCACGTTTTAGAGCAAACACTTGGGTTAATTTCATTGGTACTCATGAACATTTGGGGACATTTTCAATTTATTCTTTAAATTTTAAAAATTCTCACACTATTCTTAAATTTTAAATTACTTCCATTTAACATCATTGTTAGAAATTATAATAAAATAGATGGGAAAAAGTTAGGATAGTAAAATTAATCACTAATACTTATACAATTGAAACTTATATAAAAATAATAATATTTTAAACACCACAATTAATAAAAATTAGAATCAATCCATAAGCTCAACACTACTCACTCCAATACTTTGTATCACGACATCCTTATTGATAGAATACTATAAGATTTAACAGCACCATTATGTAGATAACCGTTGACAATCACTATTTTAACAAAAAAGGGGGGCATATTTATGGCAGGCCAAAATTCTTCACTAGTAGGATACGACCAAACAGACAATATTCAATCTTAACGAGGGTCTACATAGTCTCTTTCACACCAAATTATAGTTTAAATACAATAAAAACGTTTAAAAAATCTAAGTTAAGATTATTTTCATAAATACCCTTTAATTATGTATCTTATTTTAAAATACCCTTTAATTTTTTAAAATGCTTCAAAACACCTCTCAATTTATAAAAAATCATTTAAAATGCTTTCTTCATCAACTTCCTCTATTATTTTAACGGATTTTATTGACGTAATATGTGTTAAAGATTAAGGCCATGTTCGGTTGCTACAGTTTACTCGAGAAAGGCCCACTCGAGAGTTAAACTTGGCCCAAATTCACGTTCAACGTGTCAAAACTCAAAATGAAACTCGAAAATAAATTCGAGTTACCT
This sequence comes from Morus notabilis, assembly GCF_000414095.1. Lineage (NCBI taxonomy): Eukaryota > Viridiplantae > Streptophyta > Magnoliopsida > Rosales > Moraceae > Morus > Morus notabilis. The sequence goes on along the minus strand of NW_010359479.1, from coordinate 131,735 downwards.
ACATTGTTTTGAGTTCATCTTCCCACTGCAACTTGAGTTACTTCTCTGTATTTCTACAGTGAAGATTCCTGGCTAATATTGACCATTGCGTGCTTCGTCCATCTCTAACGCTCTAACACGCCATTCTGCTACTTCATGTGCTTCTACAGAGAGATTCCTATAAGTTCTCCTGCCTTTTGACCATAACTCACTCCTTTAAGCTTCAATTGCACTCGCTTCAATTCCGCCCCATAACCATAACTCAAATGCTCCCTTTGAGTTCTGCTGTCTTTCCCTCAATCTGAGGATGACTTTGTAAAAATAACTCAATAGAAAAGTTTTATTAGTAAAATAACTTTTCAAAAAATTTTATTTGCAAAATGATCACTTTTTACAAAGAATGATTAGGTGGTATTTCTTCATAAAAAATGAAGAAGGTCATTTTGCTAATTTCACTTTGTTGGATAGTCATTCTAGCATATTCCCCCAATCTGAGATAGAAACCCTAGCCCCAAAATACACCCCTCATCTTCTGCCGCCTGGTCTCCGTTCAAGACGGAGAAATTCGGTGGTAGAAATCTATCTCTTTGGCAACCTCCTTAGGCAACAATCCTAGTTCGATGTAGAAGGAAAGAGGCTCGACGTAGTGCTTTCCTATGTCGACGTAGTGCTTTCCTGTGGCGATGTGAAATCTACTTCCCCCTCCATTGTCGTCGCCGGTACCTGACTCAAGGACAGCAGTCTTTGCGTTTTGGGAATCTCAGAGCAGATCAAACCCACTCCTCTGTAGGCTCTAACTCGGTAAGCACTCGAATCCTAGCTCATCTCCTCAACTGGTAACACTTTCCCCATGGTAACCAAAAAAAAAAAAACTCTTTCTTTTTTCTTTTCTAACTTTCTCTCTGGTTTGTTTGGTTGCCGAGAAAAGTGGGGAAAGAGAAATCGATGAGAGAGAAAATGAATATTTTTGTTTCTTTTAAGGTTTTCCGAAGATGGATTGTTGCTCTTTCTCAATTTTCTTCTTGTTCAAGAACTTTGAAGAGTTGCTGAATATTTTCTGGATAATGGTTTATTTGTCTCAGAACTAGTAAAAGGAATGTACCAACCATTATTTGTGATTATCACACGAAAAGGGAACTACAAGTGTGAAACTTATTTAGTAATACTGAAGCTTGATGTGAGGCTTTGAGATATGTTTTTAGAACCTCAAAATAGTTTCTTTAATTTTTGTTTTTGATTCAGGAGCTATGCATTTTAAGGATGTTGGTTTTAAGCAAAAACCAAGACATACGAGAAAAAAAAAAACAAAACAAAAAAGAGAGATCTTTGTCTGCTCTTGAATTATATGTTCTTAGTACCTCATAGGTCTTGGTTAGGCATTGACACTTTAAAGCTAGATATTGTTTGTCCAGAGTGGTGGTGTCTTAGTATTGTTGAGAGTGTTTTTAATTTAGCTGCTAACTTTCGGTTTATTTCCTTCAACTAGATCACAGATGGTATGCACGTTCCATGTGTGCCTCACCGTGAAACGGCCGAACTTTACAGAAATAGAAAGGGGCTCTTTTCGCTTAATGTGCTCGCAGTTTGCTCATTTGATATGAGATTTACGTACATGATATCTGGCTGGAAGGGTTCAGCACACGATGCGAGAGTACTTGCATCCGCGTTAGATCACCCGCGGAAACGATTTATGAAGCCGCCACCAGGTAACTGGAAAAAATGTCTCATTCTACATCTACCTAATTCATAAACTGCATCTAGATTATAACTGTTGATTGTGATTACTTAAATACATGTAGGAAAATTCTACCTTGTCGACTCAGGCTACGCAAACAACGGATGTTTCATGACAACATATCGGGGAACAACATACCATTTGCAAGAGTATAGGAATCGATGTGGTAGAGGCTTCCGTAGTGAACGTGAATTGTTCAACTATACACACTCCTCCCTGCGTAATGTAATCGAAAGAACATTTGGTGTGTGGAAGGCCAGATTTCATATTTTGAAAAGCATTAACTGTTACCCCATTGAAAAGTAAGTTAAGGTTCTGGTTGCATGTGTTATAGTCCATAATTTTATCCACATGTACCGTAATGGAGATAGACTATTGGATTAGTACTTATAAGATGGCATTCCGGTTGCAGACATTGATCCACAGAATGTTGAAGAGGATATCAATGACAATAACAACTACGAAGGACAACCATTGAATTATAATGCAAAATTGGAGATGAATGCGTTAATGGATGCAAGAGCGCATATAATGTGGGCAGTGTACCGTAATCGTCGTACGCGCTAATAATAGTGTATGGAGAATTGTGATATTAATTATGTATATATTGTGACTATTTGCTCTCCATTTATAATGAAAACTCATCTTCTAGTAATTTTTTATATGGTATTTTAATTTATTAAATGAAGAAAATGCCTACGTTGTTTTTAAATTTATTACTACTTATAGATGATTCACTTTTATTTATTCAAATTTAATTACATAAAATTAATTAAATGAAAGAAAAAAATTTCAAGATACTATTCACAACTCAAGAATTAGTTGAAACAAACACAAACTCAAGTAAATTCTAATATCAAATTATAACTCAAGTTTACACAACTAAACACAAACTCAAATTACAACTTCAACTCAAGTTATAACTCAAAATCTACACTCAAGTTACCTAACTCAAAAACAGTAAAAGAATAGCCCCTAATTAATGACATTAAACAACTGACATGACATGCTTAAAAATTAATTAAAATCATTAAATTTTAATTAAATTAATAAAAATAATTACTCCCAAAAAAAGATAAAAACAAAAACTATTAAAAAAATTACAAAACCATTTATTTCAAAACCCAAATCTTCTCTTTTGTTCTCTCTTCGTTGGTGGTCAAGCATTGAGCTGGAACCGACAGAATTCGCTCGGCACAACTACGGTTACGGGGGCTGGCGGGCTTGGAGGTGGTTGTTCAGCAATGTGGAAGGCGCGTCGCGGCTTGACGGGGAGCTTGCGTGGTGGGCGAGATTGAGGAGGGGTGGTTCGTGCAGTACCGTGAAGTGCGACGGGTCGACCTGGCTTGCGCGGCGGAGATCTTCGCGGTTGACGGGATCCAACGGTGACCAAATTTGCTTGCAAATTAACACTAGAGGGGGGTTGCATCATAGCTGCCTTGTCAAATGGTGCGGGGACTCTGAGGCAAGCAACAACATTTTAGGACATGGGTATAGAGTCTAGGAAGGAGGGAGGAAATGGTTCTTGTGAGTTCCATTCCTTTGCTTGAATCTGTGTCTCAATGAATGAGAAATAAGATTGAAAAAGAGAAATCGGCTTTGAGTTCTTCAAGAGAAGAAATGCAAATATCAAAAGGAGATCTCCCGTTCGACTGTTCTTGCATTTTGCAGGTACTAATCCATCATTTCCATGTTGTTTACCCCTATCCTTGACAGGAGACAAAAAAACCAGCCATTAAAGGCTTTATTTTTTCTCCTTTTCGTTCTGGGTTCATTTTTTTCTATATATATATATATATTATAAAAGACTAAATCAATACACTCCCAAATATAGTTGCAAAGGGGAAAAATTGACATTCTGAGATCATAATCAGATCTGGGTTTTGATCTCCAATTCTAGCGACCCAAGGACATATTTAAGATACAGTACAAGGTTTCTCTTTCCAAACCTATTGCTTTCTATTCAGGATGTGGGTGTTGCACGGTTGCTTCAATTTTATTTTGATTTTGTAATTTTAGGTCTCCTTTATTTGACTGAATCGAGTTTAAAATTTGAGTTAAGATATAATTTTATATAAAAATTTTTTATTATAATAAAAAAATTAAATGTGATTAATTATGAGAATTTTTTATTATAAAAAAATTTAAATTCTAAACTCAAATAGCAAAATGAACGGAGCTTAATCTTTCGAGAGGTGGAAATATCAAAATCAAAATATCAGATGGAAATAGGGAAGCTGAAAATGTAGAAGAGAGACGAAGGAGGAAGAAAAGAAAGCCAATCTGGTGCTACGCATTCCACAAACTCTCCTTTAATCTGGGGGCCCACATTAAATCTACCAATTCCTAGCCACCAGATGGAACATATATTGTTAAAGTATGTCTCGTATTGTAGCATTTTTCATTTTTTAATAGCTAAACATCTTTATACATTTAATTAGAGTTTAACACCTATAATTCACGTTTAATAGTATGTCATATCACCAATTCTGTTAAGAGTATAGAGGAAAGTGGAGGGAAGGAGCTATTTGATTTATTTTTTATAGATTGGGGGTAATTTTAATTATTTTAAAAAATTAAAGTGCACTTTGAAATAAGGCACATAATTTATGAGTATTTATAAAAATAATCCTTAAACTTATTTATTTTTTTTATAAGTAAAATTAAACCTATCAAAACAAACGCAAACATAAAACATCTCAAAAATAAAAAAAAATAGTCCAGAACATTGTCGACATTTTCATGACATTATCTATATTTTGAAGTCTCGACATGGATAACGAAGAAAAAGATATTCTTTCTGGTCTGTCCATAAAATATCCATAATGTCCAAAAATATCAATAAATCCGTGACAACATAATTCAAATCAAAAGTAATAAAAAATATTAAGACTTAATTAATTTTCTAAATAATTTTGACTTTTTAAATTAATGAATCATATTCAAATAGTGGAAAAGAAGATTTTACTCATGCTACACAAATGAAGATCATGGGTGTAGGGCAACAGGTCATGGTAGTAGGGCAATTGGTCATGGTAGTAGGGCAATTGGAAAACCATTTATAGAAAGACATGGTGTGACTCAAATGAGTCAAAAAATTGATGAGTATTCTGTGGCCTTGAGTTTTGATTCTATGAGCTTAGAAAATGAACAGAGTTCATATGGTTACAATCATTTATATAATTCTCACATAATGTTAACTTTAGAAGTACAAAACTAAGATGGTTTATTTGATATATCAGTATATCCTCCATACATGTCATTGTTGAAAATCACACATCCCTAAAGACTACTCATTAAGTTAGATAAACTAATAGTATCCAATTTATGGGTTAACAGTGGAAGAGATCAAGAAACATACAAGTGACACATCAACAATTGCCTATAGAATTATTCAAGGGTAATATCTTGGCAAATGTATTGTTTAGATGATAATCGGAACCTACTTAATACACTTTCTAACTTGTTAAAAACTCATTTTGGTACTGAAAGCACTTTAAGTTTGCGCATACTCTATTATGTTTGATAGTTAATTTTCATGTAATATATTTACTTATTGAGCCTTTTTTGTATTATTTATGTAAAATTATATTTGAATTATAATTCATATATAATTATGATAATTTCTTACTATACCAGTTGACATAACTCTTATATTCTGACCAAAATGCATTATTTTTGTTATTAAATTAGTCCAAATTAAGTAATATTGATTGTTTTAATAGTTATTATAGTTTCAATAAAAAAATTTAAGGTTTTCTCAAAGTATCTATTTTTTTCAAGAATATTCATCGACATCGACATTTTCATTGACATTATCCGTAAATCAAAACCTCGTAACCCCCTCGACATCGACATTTTCATCCATGATTGTGAGAGAGGCAGCAAGGAGTTGGATTTCATTCGAGAGAATGGGTAAAAGTGAAATGAAAATCTAGAGGTTTTAATTTTATCAAATTTTAAAATTTAAAATTCAAATGAAAAATAAAAATTAACATCAATAGGTCATAAATAGGTTATTAATGTGTCGTATTTGTGTCAATCTATTTATGACACATTTAATAAACAAGTTATTATGAGTTAATTTCATGTTGGAGGGTTTGTGCCGTGTTGACCCTTATTTAATCATGTTTGGCGGGTTCAACTCGTTTTGACCCAAACCCATCTAAGGTAAACACAAACCCTCTAATTTCATGTGGGTTTGAAGTCGAAGAGGGCTATCATGGGAGACTGTTTCGTCAGGGACACAATTCGTCGTTGGTTGTGGCGAAGTCTGTCGTCGCCGACGTCAATGGAGTTTCGCTGGACGGTGGTTGGCCGCTATAGGGAAGAACCTCAAATCTTGTGGATTAATTTATGGTTTGGACATGTTTTGAAATCAAAGGCTAAGATTAGAAGTCTAGTCAGATCAATGGTTGAGATTTATTTTGGGTAAAATTTAGTTTTTTTTTTTTAAGAAATTGACAAATACTCTTTAAAAGTATATAGGTATGAATTTTTACCTTTAATTCTTGATAAATACCATTTTTAATCAAATAACTATATTAACAAAATGATATTAATTATGAGTCAAAGTGAAAATCTAGACCCATGCATTTTTAAGTGTAAAGTTAGCAATTTTTTCACTTTTTTTTTTTTCAATGGAAAGGAATTAGATAGACTTATTATAATTTATTATTCCTTTATGCTTTGTGGCCATCAGATTTCGATTTAATGGTTGTGAATAAATACCCTTTCTGTTAGGGGATTTTAGCGCCCCCAGATAATGAATAAAAGATGAAGATGTTTAATATAACAATTGTGTAGGTAATAAATAGAATCGGACGTTATATCTGCTAAAAAAATAATTAAAGATCGCCCTGAGGGGCATCACACCAATATATATAATGTCCATGCATTTCATGCATTTTCAACGTCTACGAGTATTAATTACCAATATAATTAGATATGCAATCTTTGTGAACCTGAAAAATTAGAAGCGCTATTTATTTGAAAATGGAGACCATTTTATTTGGTATTAAGATTCGTGTCAGGATTTGAATCATGATTCGTGGCTTGTTACAATATTTTTTCTCACAAAAAATACACGTAAACTGATAATGATTCTGAATTATAATTCTAAATCTATGAATCAAACGTCTAATAATAGTCATAATTTAGTACTTCTCAACTTCTTTCCTCCAATGTCCAAAGGACCTAGAGTCCTAGACAATAAATAATTAATAATAAAAATGCTTATCCACTCCTATTGCTTTTATAAAATTACAACAATACCCCGATTGATCCATTATTTATTAGTCATTTTAGTACTTAAGTTGTTATGATTGTTATTCCTAAAATTTAATTAATACACCATAAAAATATACCAGGAAGAAAATTAAATTATGTCCAATTTTACTTCCTAACAAGTAACTAATAAATAGTACGTATAGGAAAAATCCAATACTTTATCATCCTATCCAATAATTTATTTTTTTCTTTATAACTTCCATTCTGTTACAAGATGTAAATACTTTCACGAGAGAGTTAATTGATAGAAATCATTATTTTTTTTTTAAAGTTAGAAATCGATAATGTATCTACTAAAAAATTAATTAAAGATCACCTTTGTGAACAGAACCTATATGTATAATTGTTCATCCACTTCAGGCACATGGAAAATATACGTACAAGTATACCAACGAATAATAGGGAGTTTATTATATTTGAGTCTATAAAAATACTTATCCCAACATTTTGTATACACTAAGTGACAAGCTTGAAGTCGTGATGTGCATGCATTTATTTAAATAAAATCACGATAAAGCGACAAAATAATGATTCGTGAATACATTTTGGCCATTAACAATACACATGATGTGATGATTCGAATAGACATATGTCTCATATTCTTTAAAAAATAATTAAAAAAAAGTTTTTGGCATGATTACCCCTCAAACTTGTTGTGATTTAGTAAATTGCTCCTAAACTTTTAATTTTCGCAAGTTGCCCACAAACTTATAAATTTATTGCAATGTGCCCTATTTAATTAAATTTGCTCGCACTTTTTATTATATTTAAGGGATTAAAAATTGAGATATAGAAATATTTGTGTTATATTTGAATCAAAATGTTAAAATTTATGGCTAAACGTGTTTTTTGACATTAATTTAATACAATCTTTGTCAAAATGGGACACATTGCAATAAATTTATAAGTTCGGGAGCAGCTTGTTAAAATTAAAAGTTTGCGGATAATTTACTAAATCACAATAAGTTTAGGGGGCAAATGTACTAAAAACCCAAAAAAAAATTGCTCAAGTACGCTATATTATTTATTTGGAATAATTACAAAAATAATCTTGTGTTAACGATCAAGATAAAGTGTTCTCTTTTTAACCACCAAACTGGAAAAAGGACTAAACGAGAAACAAACTAAGTGGACGTTTAGTTCAAAGATTCAGAATTATTCTCGGTTTTCGTATATTTTTTTTGAAAGAAAATACTATAGCGAGTCACGAACCATGATTCGAATCATTGCACGAATCCTCATACCAAATACCCTCTAATAGAATAGAGTTAAGTCTGGATATTTTAAAACAAAAGAATCAAAATGAGATTAGTAGGCTTAACAAATTTGTTAAAAGTTTTGCCTAGTCACCAAGATTTTTTGGCCTTGATAACCAACAATTACTAGATCGATACTTAATTTAAAAGTTATACTTGTTGATTAAAGATATTATAATGTCATTTGTCACTGTAAAAGAATATATATGTTGTCATAATTAGTTTGTTTTTGAGGAAAACATACCGATTAGCTTATTATTTATTTCTAATGACAATAGAGGTACTCTAAAACGACTATTGAAAGGGCACTCTTTATCATGTACATTATGAAGAATCGACCGCATCTTCGAATAAGTACTCGTCGAATACATTTTACTTACAAAAAGCTAATCTTATTTTATATTTTTAACTCCATTAAGAAAGATCTTATTTTAGAATTTGGCAGTGGCATTATGGTGAAACACTTTTAAATATTAAAATCCATGTTGCAATTTTTGTAATTTACTAAGAGATTAATGTTAAATAGAAATTTATTATCAGGCAATGTATTGAAATTCTTTTCTTAGTGTATTTTTATTTTAATTTATAAATTTTTGTACCCCATTGATGTGGAATCATTGACTAGCACTGGAGCAAAATTTTTTGAGAACGTGTACATTAATTTAGGGATGTCAATGGTGGGTCCGACCCGCTAGAGTTGTCAATTGGGTGGCGCGGTCTCTGGACGGCCCAACCCAGCCTGCTACAATGTCATGTTTGGTGCGGCCCGACCCTATACTGTTACGGGCTGGGCCAGTCCGGCCTGTTTGCCAGGCTAGGGTTGGGCCTCAATTTCCCAGCCCGTGGCCCTGGCACGGCCCATGCCCGTTCAAGGAACAGGCTCAGCCCGACACAGCCCAGGCACTCAGCGGACCTAACGGTAAAAACTGGCACTGTACGCGGCCCGGCACGTCACAGGCCTAACGGTCAGAAATGGCAAGTCTGACCTGGCCTGTGACGTGCCTAACGGTCCAATTCTGAAAATTAGCTACAAAACCCTTATAAATACCCTACCTCCCTCACAACATTCTCCACTCGTCTACATCACTTTCAACTCTCAACTCCTCTCACTCTCATAACTTTATCTCTCATACTATCTTTGATTCTTAGCTTTCTCTCTTGTTTCCTAACCTTCTCTTATCTGTTTCATTTACAATTTTCAATCAATTTTCTCTTATCCCGAAAAATAAAGGTACTGTACTGATTATTTTTGTATAATATTTTATTCCTATTTAATGTTTATTTACATTGTTTATTGTTTATAAACCCCTTTGTTAACGTTAATTTTTGTTTTTTTTACATAAAATGGTGGAAGGAAATTTTCATGATTTTCCTGATTTTGGAGATCAACCATTTTTCAAGGATGAAATTTTGATGCACAACTCCAATCCCACTGATATGGATAATGTTTTGGTTGATAATCAACCGGTGCACAATGAGGATCTTGGAGAATGTGCAAGGGGAAAAGACCATGCACTGCTCCTGCATGGCAACATTACACAGAGGAGCTACGACTAAATCTAAAAACAGATGAAGTTGAAATGCGTACGGTTTGTAAATATTAGAAAAAACACTTTTCCAACAAAAAAATGTAGGGGTACTGGCCATCTCGATAGACATTAGAAAGCATGCCTATCATTACACCAAGGTGGTAGTGTGGACTCCTGCCAACTAACACTTTCACTCACAAATTAAGGTTTACAAAATTTTTCATATGATGCACAACGTGCTCGTGAGGCACTAGCTAAATTTTTAGCTAGTGTCAAATTAGCCTTGTCTTTTACAAATGATGCAGCATTTAAAGAATTTATTCAGACTGCATTTTGTCCACAATTTAAAAGGGTTAGTAGAAACACAACTAGAGCTAATTGCATGAAAGTTTTTTATGCAATGAGACAATCGCTTGTTGATAATTTTAAGTCTTTTAATAATACAGTCTCTTGCACATCTGATCTTTGAAAGGGTTGTAATAAAACTTGTTATTTATGCGTCACAGCTCATTATGTTGACAGGGATTGGGTTTTACAAAAGTGAATTATTGGTTTTCGTTTATGTCCTTTTCCACAAAATGCAAATGTTATTTTTCTACTATTATGGAAATTTTTACTTTTTATGGCATTGAAGATGAAGTTTTAGCAATTACTTTTGATAACGCATCAGCAAACACTGCTGCTATCAACATGTTCAAAGCAAATTTGAAACCACCTTTTGGTGGATAATTTTTTCATCAACATTGTGCATGTCATATCATAAACTTAGTAGTCCAAGCTGGTATTGAATCTATATCTCATCATCTAACTAAAATTAAAAAGGCATTATCTTTCATCTCTAGTTCGGGAGCTCAGCTCGAAGAATTTCGCCAATATTGCAGGAATAGCCAGACGTGGCCAAGAAAGTTTCCAACAGATGTTTGAACTAGGTGGAACTCCACCTACTTAATGTTAAAAGTTATTATTCCGTATCAACAGATAATCACTACATATGGAAACATTAAGTATGATGAGCATTTTATTTATGATACAGATTGGTTTAAATTTTTAGAAGTATTCTAAAACGCTACCGAATTACTTTATGGTGTGTATTATCCTACTGCTCATCTTGCGTTCCATCAATTAATTAATATTTCTGAAACATTTTCTTATTATAGGGATACTGATCTTTTTGCACACATAGTTTATTAAATGAAAAGAAAATTTAAAAGTTATTGGACCGGTTGTCCTATTTTATATGCATTAGCAACAATTTTAGATCCTAGATGTGGATTTGATGGGACATAATCTTTGATGTCTACTACAACAGATAATTTATCGATTGATATAGAACTAACCATTGATGATGTAAGGAAAATGTTAGAACAATTGTTTGCATTGTATGAAAAAAAATACAGAACAAGACAACTACAACAGTCAACTTCGATGCCAAAGAGCAGTTCGGGGCCTAAAGGTTCATCGTGGAGCTTCTTGAAGAGAAAAGAGAAAGCATCGGGATCATCATCAATACATAGGTCATCTTCAGAACTAGTTAAATATTTTGAGTCAAGTTTTGTAATTGATGACGACAAACTAGACATCTTACAGTTGTGGAAGAGCAAGACAGATCGTTTTCTAACATTACATTATCCATGATAGCACGTGACATTATGACAACTCCAGTGTCCATAGTAGTATCAGAGCAAGCATTTAGTGCAAGCAATCAAATTCTTGACGATAAGAGGAGCAGAATGTACCCGGATATCATATAGGGGCTAATGTGCATGAAAGACTACAAAGATACCAGAAGACGAAAACAACATTATACAGATGATACACTTCTAGACTATTTTTCAAACTTAGACATAACAGAATCTTCTGAAAGCAATTCGGCCACAGTGTAATTTACTTATCCTTGTATACTGTATTCTTTTTTCCTTCGCTAAAGTTTTGTCTCGATCTCCCTACGGGTTTTACTTGACAAGGTTATTAACGAGGCAGTCATTTATGTGTACTTATTCATATTATTTCAATTCAATAAAATCACATTTTTTTGGGGCATATGATATATTTCCTTTTTTCATTAAATATGATAACAAATGTAAATCCAGTGCAATCCAGTCGACCGATGCATGCTCAACGGCCATAAATTTGACCATTGAGCTTCACCAGCTTGAAAAAGGTCTGGGCCGGCCCGTGAAGGGCCTGGGCCTGGGCCCGACCCTAGCACTTATGGATAAGGGCTTAGGCCAGGGCTAGGCCTGAGGGTCTTCCCTCAGGCCCAGCCTAGGCACGACCTTATAATGTACAGGGCCGTGCCTAGCCCAACCCAGGCCTGTGGCGGGCCTGGGGTTAGAAGGGTCATGCCGGCCCGGCACGGCCCTTTTGACACCTTTACAACCCACACATTACGGGTTGGGGGTCGTGACCCACCTTGCCCACTTTGTTTGCAAGGTGGTGCGGGTCAAACCAAAACGCGCTCCATTTTCATTATTTAAAAAACAACAATAAAAAATAAAAAAGAAGAAAATATTCACCTTGACTGAAGAAGTGTGAATAGGAATGTCAATGGGGTAGAAAAAAATGGTGCCCTGCCCCGCCATGCCCCACTCCTAACAAGGCAGGTAGCACCAACACATAATGGTTTATTGACGGTGCATGTCACGACCCGTGGTGATTCGTTTCCGGATGGAGCGGGTCGAACCAAACTCGCCCAATTAACATTTTTAAAAAAAAAACCCTTAAAACTTAGAAGTTAAAATTTAATCGAATCCTTCAAACTTTCATTCCTCCTCTTCTCCTCCAAATTTTCAAATTTAAATTCTCAAAATCCTTATTTTTAACTCTCTCTCCTCACTTTCTCCAGTTAATTATATTTTGATTTACCATTTTAAAGTTGAAAAGGTAAATAACATTCTTATTTTAGTGTATTTTGCTGATTCAACTAAAATACTTTGAGTCATGAGGATCTTTTGTTAGTTAATTTTTGTCCTACCACACTTTAGTCTCCTATTAATAAAAGAGGAAATTAAGAAGTTCCATGTTTTTTGCAAACCAATAATTAGCGACTACAAATGATAATCATTATATTGTATATTTTACCTAACTTAAAATTCATACATCATATATTAAATTTTTACCCAACTTAGCTCATCTACTAATTTTTATATGTTATTCATTAATAAGCCTTTGGCAGATATTCTACGCTGTGCAATGATCAAAAACCCTAATGAAAAGAAAACCTTAGTACTTGAACATGTAGGGAAGAAACGACATTAACCTTTAAAAATAAAAAATAAAAAAGTGGGTCGTGGGGGCGGGAATGGTGCCATGCAGACCCACGGATTACTAACCTGCACCGCCCCCACTAAACAATGTAGTACGGGGCACTGCAAGGCAACTCTAAGGGCAGAACGGTGAGGGTCAGCTAAAAAACCACCCTGCCCACTCCTTTTCAAATTCTATTCAAATTAAAAAATAAAATAATATACATAAAGAAAACAAATAAAAAAGCTCAACAATATCAAAATAAATATAAATTAAAAAAAACTGAGAGAACAACAATTAGAAGTCACTAGATAAAATATAAATGAGACGTTTTGTTTAAAAATTCATAATCATGATTTTAATTTTTAAAATTTAAATTTTTTATGAGAAAAAAATACTCTAAAAAATAAAAAACTATAATTCAAAACCAGAAATGAATCCTTCAAATAAACATCCCAGAAGTGTCAATCTACAGTGAGACCGACATCTTCAAAGAACATCTATAGGAGGCCACATCATGACAACCGACAACCAGTTAGGCTGAAACCATTGACAAATAGATCTTGCATGTGGCCGAAGGCGTGCTTGTTTTTCATTTTTTTTCTTTAAATTAATTTTTTTTTCTTTTTGTTTTCTAGTGTTAGAAATAAAAATTATTTTAATATATTATTTTAAGGGTAATTGTGTCATTTTATTCTTTAAATTCCACTCTCTCACAACATGAGAGATTTAATTACGTAAACAATTATTCCCATCTAATTTGATCGCATAACCTATTCTGAAAAGAAAATCGTGAAGTATGTGTTTGAATATTTAAGTTGACATATGTTCAGTATTGATTATTATTGTAAAAGGTCTCAATTTTCGGATTCATAGGGTGTAATTTCGAAAGGAACATGTAATACATGGTGACGTTATTTATTTTCATTCCTCGTTATGTCCCATGTTGGTTATAATTATTTAAGTTGAGACATATGTCTCATGTTTTAGTACTCATATTCATAATTTAGTTTTATTCTATTTTTAAACTCAACATCCATAATATTTTTCCACCAAAATACTTAAAAATTTTAGTTTTATTTAAAATATTTTGAAAAAGCATATTATATTAAGGTAGATTGGGAACTATGTTTAATATGAATAATAACATCAGAAGTTATTGTGCAAAATAAACCCTTGACCTACTTATCAAATTCTATTATTTGTTACTGTTTAATAGGAAATTTTTAGTAAATAGATTAACTTTTAAAACCTTTGAAAGTAAGTAACATATTTACCAAAATGTAGAAATTAATAGCTGAATTAAGTTTTAAATGACAAGTTTGCCTTCCTTTATGTTGTAAGTTTTAAATAATAAGTTGAGACTTTCTCTGGTATTCTTTATTTTTCAGTCCTTAAATCTGTATCAGAATCTATTTATTCTGTAAATTTTTTCAATCTGATGTATTTTTGACCATATCTAACAGCTAAAAAAATAGAGAACACCGGTGTACACAGCAGAAACTACTAAATAAATTTGTCAAGTTTTATGTTTTAAATAATAAATTTTCAAAGTTTTACCATTCCTTCATGGAAAATCCTTTATGTGGTAAGACTTTTTCTCCATTTTTATTTAAATTTTAATTCATTCAAGTATGTTTAACGTTTACCCTTTTTAATTCTCTTAATTTGTTAGAATAATAATTTACCTTAAACTTTAAAATAGCCCCTAAATTTATTAAAAACCCAAAAACTGTCCAAAAGAAGATTTAAACCTATCCCGATATCAACAATTGTTGCGGCCACCGCTGCTGCCATTGCCGGAGAAGATGATCTAACAGTCGATGTTGCTATGAAGACGGTGTCATTGGATGGGCAACGGAGAGAGAGCAACGGCCATTATTTGTAGAGACGGCGGAGGAGGAGAAGAGTGCGATGATATTAGTGGGAAGAGGAATGAGAAAATAAGATCGGGGCGGCGGTCCAAGTCTCACACCGATCTTCATTGGCGGCGGCCTCCCAACAATGACGACAATGGTGACCTGCTGCAGATGTGGCTATGGAGAGGGGGGAGGAAGAAATGGGTGCTAGGATTTGTAGTGGGAAGAGGAATGAGAAAATAAGATCGTGGTGTTTTGGAAATTTTTTTGGTGTGAATATAGATTACCGGCCTATTTATTTATTACTTTTTTAGCTTATTAATTTTTATTCCAATCCTCATTTGGTCTTTTTCCCTAGCTCTTCTTGTTAAATAATCATGACCTTTTACGTTTTCTAGTGTAGCCATTGGATAGTTTTTATTTATAAGGATTTAGAACACTTTTTAAGAAGTTCTTGGCTATAAGGAAGGGATAGACCCTCACTTAAGACTATGGCTAAAAAGTTTCTTGTCCTCCCAACGCTCTCTTATTTTGTTCTTTTGTTTTTAAAGTCAATTTACTTAGGCCTCATTCATTTCGCAAGTTCAAATTACAACTCAAGTTTTGTTACAGTATTTTCTCTCATAAAAATTCAAATTCAATTTTTCTGTTGTAATATTTTCTCTCACATAAATTCACTTTTTAACTCAGGATCTCAATTCGAACGAAGCATTTGTGTGCTAACAAAGCGTATTCATTGTTGTATTGTTGACGTAAATCATATCATGTTAAATGTTAAAGGTGTAAATCATATCATTGTAGAGGTATAATTTTAGACCGCGCACTCAAAATGTTACATTGGGTTAGATCGGGCCTAAAAAAAAACGAAAAAAAAAAAACAAAACAATAAGAACAGGGTCGAGATGGACTTGCAAGCCTGCATGGGTCATGTCGGATCATGTCCGCCTGTTTTTTTATGATAAAATAATAACAATAACAATAATAACCGGGCCAGGTCGGCCCACATGATTAGGCTTTTGGACCTAAACCCTTGGCCAATGTAGCCTGAATATTTAAGAGAAATAGTAGAAAATAGGCCAATATGAAAAGTTTAAGAAAGTATATAGGCCAATTTTTAGTTATAGAAATTAATAGGTCATAATTTATCAAGTTATGGTTCATAACTAGATAAGTTATGGACAAACTTGTCAAGTTATAGTTCATAGTCAGACAAGTTATGGACAATAACTTGTCAAGTTATGGTTCATAACGAAACAAGTTATTGACGAAAATAGTAATTTGACCTATTTATTAACTTATGTAAACTATTAACCTATTAATTTTAATTCATCTCAAGTCTTAGCCTATTTTCTTCTTTCTCCCAATATTTAATACGGTCAAGCTCCATGCTAGCCCATTTGGTGAAGTCCATATTGACGGCTCTATATCGTCTGCTCTATGATAAATGCCTTGAGCTACTCACAATATTTTTCTTAGAAAAACTTTTGAATGTGAATAAAACTTTATTCCATTATTTAAAATCTTGTGGCTAAAAATAAAATTACAAAAAATTATGACTAACTGCAAATTAAATACAAAACTTTGCTAAGAAATGATATTTAACCATATAAAAATATTGTGATTAAAATTTTGACATGAAAATGGCATGACTATATACTGATCATTTTCTGGTTTTTTGTCCAAAATCTTTATATACTGTTAGATCTGCTGATTTTAATATAATCGATTGAGGTTATGTTTAGTAGCTTGTTTTGTATTGTATTATATAAGGTGTATTGTATTATGTTATATTATCATAATACAATACGGTGTTTAGTGTCATAATGTATTGTATAAGAGTCAAAATGTAAAATTTTAATAATTTTAGGGTTAAAATGTAATTTTTTTTAAAAAAAATTCTGGTCAAAAATATAATTATTCAAAAATTTTGGGTAAAAATGAAATTTTACAAAAATATTAGGGTCAAAGTGTAATTTTACAAAAGTTTTGGGGTCAAAATATAATGTCTTAAAAGTTTTAGGGTCAAATATAATTTTTAATAAATATAAAATTTGCATTATGCCCCCTAAATTTTTCAACAATTATAAGCTCTGATACGACCCCATGTCAATTCGACTCCGACTAGAAGTCGTGTCCAACCCCAACATAAATCATTAATCCATTATAAAATAACAAAATACAATACACAAAATGAAATGTATTCAATAATACGATATACACCATATTAATTTATCATCCGTATTAATTTATATAATACAATAGTCATACCAAATATTATAGTATTACATTATTATACAAAATGGTACTCTAATATAGTCAAATAATATAGTCAAATAAACGTGCGCAATGGCCAATTCTAGGAGAGCCCCTCGTAATAAGAAAAATAAAACTTCATGGATTACCGATTAAACGAGCCTGAATCCCGCGCATTGCTGCAAACTATAATGTTGTATCACATAAAAGATTTACTATTATTACAAACATAGTTACAAATATATATACATGCAATATGCTATGAAAATAAAAGATTTGCTATTATTACAAAATAGTTCCAAATCTATACACATATAGAATTATAGGTCAAAATATATTTATATATATGTATAGACATATATACACTATAATACAGTAACGCTTATTGAATCCATTGTGTTGTCTTTTTTAATTACAAGATAAAAGTGTTAAAAAATCATAATAGGTCAATATAATATTTAAATAGTTTTACAAACTTTTAATATAGACAGTGTATAATAAAAGATCTAAAAATATTTATATTACCTTTTTCTTGGACGCTTTGTAGAAAGTTCTGTTGATTTTGATTCAGAGCTCAAATTGTGAAATATTATTTAGATGTGCATTTAGAAGAATTTAGAATATTTTTCATAGTAAATATGTTTTAAAGAAAAAGTAAGCAGAAAAAATTATGCCAAGTAAATGAGAAACAAATTAGGCAGAAAATAAAAAACTATAGTAGTAGATAGAAAAAGGCTAAAATAGAACAGAGTAAAACATAATATATATTAAAAAAATATTTGTGTGATGTAAAACAGAGGGCAGTATATGAACGACAAAATAGCAAGTAAATAAGTAAAATCCTTAATACTAATAATATACATAAACTAAAATAATAAATGTATAAATAGTTTGTGAATAATCTTATAAGATGGAAATACTAATGGCATTAGATTAGATGTAGAAAGTAAAAAAGAACATTGGAAAGAGGAAGAGAATTTGTTTTAGTAAACATAAGTTAGGAAAAAATTAATCAAAATAAGGAGATTGTATTCACATCAATTTTTGAAGAACCTATGTGAAAAAAAAAAAAAAAAAAAGTGTGAAGATCTTGTGACATCATCATCGCTACAGTTAAAAAATTGTTAGAGAAAAATGTGTAAAGTAAATGGAAAACATAAAATCCAGTTAAAATCAAGTAATGTGTATGTATATAGACTTTAATACAAAATTAATGTAAAAGAAATTAAAAGATTACCATAAGTAAAAAAAGGAAAAATATATATAGCCAAATAAATATATCAAATATTTAGTAAAAATAAAAAATATATTTAACCAAAAATGATTAAGAACATAACAGATTAATAATGAGCAATATAGGGTAGTAACTTTTATTAAGAATGTATTAAAATATAGTATGAACAAATACTATCGAACTAAAAATGCACATATTACTATCAGCACATTATACATATATACGAAACATCAATGGCAGATATGAAATAAATTAAGGTAAAAATTACTAAAGATACCTGGAATGCTAGCCAATCAATGCCAAATATAGATTAAAAAAGGATGCACAGATAGCAATAGAAAGCAGCAAAATATTGTTAATGAAGCAGGGGACTAAAGGATGGAGAGAGCAACTATGTTTGATTTTTCATGTCTAACACCGAATCTGCTTTGAATAAGCAAAATACAATAGAAACATTATAATATAATGAATATTTAATATGATAAAGACATTTTACAAAAGAAATGAAGTTCAAATAGTCGCTACAATATCCTCAGCTCAATAAATGCATGGTATACACATTTTCCAACAATTTATAAAACAAATTCTCCTGTGACATTGTTCAGTTCAGTGACTAAAAAAACAAATCCATTTAAACTGATATATATAAAAAAAGTTAAGAGTCAGTAATCAATTTTAGTGTCAACAGAAGTTAAACAAAATAGAAAAATATTTATTAGTTACTTGGTTCAGGTATTTATCTCCTAATATTACTCATATATATGCAGCATATGTAACCAAAATAGGACCTAACAACGTAGTTGGCTGCCATCTAAGTTATTACAGGATTTATGCAAAATATCAAGAAATTGGATTGCCGTTTAAATCCTTCACTTACACAAAAAGTACAAACCAAACATATATAAGAACAAATAAATAAGTAAAAACTTAAGGACAAAATGATGAATTTAAACTACTAAAGGATGGAGGCCATGCAATATAAAACAGAGACGAAATTTTAGAAACTGATTAGTAAAGATGTGTAAAAAGGCTTCGAAAAATAATGACCCAAAGGTGAAGAAATGACATATTCAATAAGAAAGAACAATAATACCTTATGAATAAAAAAGTTAAAAGATAAAGGCATAAAACCAAAATAACTCAGATAGTGTAAAAAACAGCTAAGTTTCTATTAATAGTCACATATGATACATGCTGAAAATAGAAGACAAATACATCATCACCAAGAAATAGTAAAACCCTTTTAAAAAGGTAGACGCTTTAGGACGGAAAAAAATTTATATATGTATATATATATAGACGTAACATATAGTTAAATAATGATAATAAAAATAACATAAGCACTAAACGACCACAGAAACAGAAAATTGAAACCACATAAAAAAAGAGGGTTAGGAATAAAAATATAAACAGCAATAAATGACTAAATGAATAAATAAATTAATGTAACCAACCGAGATGACATTATAAAGTAATATTTTAAAAAAGCTAAGAAACACATATAATAAGTAAAAATATATTACATTTCACAAAGAAGTACACCGAACATAATAGATGTAACAGAAGACCAAATATTGCAGATGAAAAAAAAGCAGAATATAGGCCAGTAGAAATACTATGAAAAGTCTAATAGAAATAATCCTTTTAAACTGTAAAAAAACATATAAGGTTAAGAATGATAGAATATAGCATGAAGAACAAATATAAAATGAAGACAAATATATATACATAAAGTAACTGAAATCTTGATGAAAGACCGACACAAAAACATGCAAAGAAATTTCAATCAAAATGATGATTATATTACGGCAAGTGTCATTAAGCATAGAACGCACTGCAAAATAGAACGAATACACAACCAACAATAAGATATTAAATTTGTATTAAACAGAACTGAAAGAGATAAAATGTATGTGTCATAATATAATAGTCACAAATCTAGCTCAATCTCTGATATGAACACCTACAAAAAAAATATCAATTAGAGTGATAAATATATTACGGCAGATGTTATAAGGCATGAGTGTCACCGCAAAACAAAATCAATAAACTACCGACAGTAAGATAATAGGTATATGTTATACAAAACGGATGAAAATGAAATATACGTGTCTAACTATAACACTAATACCAATACTAACACAATATAAACCGCCCTCATTTATACATTAGAGAACTGTAGAAAGAAAATACCAACAAAAAAAAGTAACAAAACAGAAATAAATAATAAAGGACAAAATATTAGTAGAAAAAAAATTACAAACAAAAATTCTAAAATAAAATTAAAGAAAAACCCCAAAGAAAAAAAAACCCTTTTAAAAAATCCAAAAAAAATCCTAAATGATGGAAAAAAAAATAAAAAAGACATGAGAAACAAATAGAGAACGAAACAGCATAACCGAAGAAGAAATAATATCTCTACAGAAGAGAATAGAAACCAAATTAGTGCAGGAAGGGAAAAATACGTGCATAGACGGAAAAAAATGAATAAATTTGAAAAAGGGCTGTTCAGCTGGGGTGTTTTTGAGTGAAAAACTAAAAAAAAAAAATAACGCGAGTTATAATTTTATTCGAGTTCATGTTCTTTTAAGTTTAAACTCGAATTTGAAACTAAAACTCGAGTTTAAATTTTCCTTTAACTCGAGTTCAGAAACTCAAACTCAAATTAATGAACAGTATTTTTTCTAATCTTAAAAATACTATAACTTTTTCGTTTTAATTCTAATTGAGATGATTTTTTTTCTATGCGTTAACAACGAAAAGAAGAATAAAACCTAACCCATATACCCTATTAAAATTTTTTATCAACATTGAATTTTTATTAAAATACTATTTAAATACAAATTTAAATTTTAACTCACTCAAACACAAACTCAAAAAGATTATTATCTCAAACCATAACTCAAATGTACACAACTAAACACAAATTTAAATTACAATTTCAACTCAAATTATAACTCAAACTCAACTCAAAATCTACACTCAAATTACCTAACTTAAAAACATAAAAAGAACAAGCCTAAAAGAACACAACATCATAACGAAGAAATAACGAAATCAGTACATAAGATAAAAAACCATTAGCATCGAAGAAAACATAAAAAGAAAAACAAAATTCGACAAAAAAAATTATGAAAGGAAAAAACAACAGATTTTAGGCCTCATTCACTTCGTGAATTTGAATTTTTAATTCGAATTGAGATATGACATTTTTTGAGAATTTTTCACTGTAACAAAAAAAATTGATGTAATATTTTTTAAAAATTTTTTACTTAAAAACTTAAAACTGAAAATTCGAATCGGTGAAATAAACGATACCTAAAACCATATTTGGAGAGAAAAAATAACGCAAAAGCCTTGGAAATAATATATGCAAAAAGAAGAACGAAATCAATGCGAAAAATATCAAAACAACAGCATAAAAAAAACCCAAAACAAAAAGAAAAAATCAAACAGAAGAAGCAGTTAAAATAGAAATAGAATCCAAAAAAAATGACGAAATAAATAGAAAAAAAAAAGAAGCAAACTAGCAAAGAAAGAAGAACGAAATCAGTACGAAAAAGAACAAACCAACATTATCCAAAAAAAACCCAAAACGAAAAGAAAAAAACAGACAGAAAAAGCACTGAAAGTAGAAATAGGATCCAAAAAAAGGTCAGAATAATTAGGAAAAAAATCAAATCTACAAAATCCAAAAAAAAAACACCACCAAAAGGAAAAAAAAAAAAAAACAGAGAGAAGAAGCAGTGAAAAAAAGAAATCAGATAAAAAAACGTCAAAATAAGTAGAGAAAAAATCAAAGCAGCAAAATCAGATAAAAAAAACACACAAAAGGAAAAAAAAACAGAGAGAAGAAGCAGTGAAAAAAGAAATCAGATCGTAAAAAAAAGTTAGGCTAATAACAAAACAAAGAGATAAAAAATTTCTAATGGAAGAAAGCTTTCAGAGGAGAAGGAAGTAATGAGAACTGTAGGCGGTGAAAGAAAATGAGAGAAGAAATATACTATTCCAACTGTTACCCTATTTCCCAAAAAAAGAAATTTTTTTCTTAAAAAAATGAAAGAGAAAGACGCAAAAACCAGCTCAAGAAGGATGTATTAAGCAAACGTGAAAGGTCAAATCGGTAAATACACATTCATGAGGTTAAAAGAGGAAGTTTATTATTCATAATAATACTGTACAGTGAATAGCAAAAGAGTCTCTTACATATTAAGCAAATATGAAAAGTTAAATCGGTAAATACACATTTATAAAAAATTTTTAAAAAAATTCACTATTTATAACACTATAAAAGTAAATAGTAAAAGAGTCTTCTTTAAAATATTTAGAATTATTAGAATTATTTTATTATAATAATAGATGTCCAAGTAGAATTAGAAGAATAGAGGTCATGACCGACCAAGTGGTGAGCATGCAAGCACACACCTGCTCCATTTCTGGCACGCTCGTGAGTTCTACAAGTGACACGTCACACTGGACTGGCAATATATCCACCAGATGCTTCACTTCGGGATGCAAAAATATCCTCCCATGTTAGAATTTAAGAGTTGATTCAGTTCATTAATTTAAATTAAAATATAATTTTATATAAAAAAATTTTACTGTAATAAAAAAAATTAAATATGATTATTTTAAAAAAAATTTACTTAATAAAATTTAAAATTTAAATTTTGATGATTTTAGTATTAATATTATTATTATCATTTTGCATACAGTGAAAGTCATAGAATCCCACGGTATAAAAATTAAATGTTTTTTTCTTTTTACTAATCAAATGATCGGTTTGTTTTTTTACTTTTTTGCTTAGCAAATAATTGGTAATTTGGTAATTAGAATTAACATCAGGCCTCGCCACGTTCTTCAATAGAAAGGAATAGAGATGTATGCCATGCATATTATATGAAGATGGATAACAACAATAGAGGAAGGATTCCACTTGTCGGACCTTTTTGATGCGAGGTATTGCTTGGGGTCGTCGTCTATTGCAGAAAGGAACTCGTTGGCGGATTGGGAATGGTGAGCCCGTGCGTGTTTTTAAAGACAATGGATCCCGAGGCCGACACTCTTATGGGGTCCCATCACAAAATCCTGAGTCCAAACATGGAAGATATGCAAGTTTCTTCTCTTATTTCTACTGGAGCATGGGATCGGAATGTTGTGGAATCTCTTTTCTGGCCCATTGATCGTGAGGCAATTTATGGAATTCCACTGGAAAGCTTAGGGAGGTGAGGACATATTGGTGTGGCATTATGATAGCAAGGGGAGAGTACTCAGTTGAGTCCGGATATAAATTTGAACTGGATTCTCGAAGCAAGGGTAGTAGCTCAGCAATGGAGCTAGAAAAGAAATGGTGCAAGGCGCTATGGAAAGCCCAAATTCCTATATAAAAAAAATAAAAAAATTTCATGCTTGGAGGGCTTTTCATGGAGCAACCCCAACACTGTCCCGTCTGTAAAGTGGAGGAGTTGAATGTCCTGAGGCTAATGTGTGTTCGCTGTGGTGAGGAGAAGGAAAGTGTCACCCATGTTTTTCTTCAGTGTGGCTGAGCGCAAGAGATATAGTACAACAGCTCCATTTTTGGCCACTGATTCACCGTTTTAAGGGGGTCCTCTAAGTGCTCTTTGCTTGCACTGTACACGTGAAGGCAATAATGAGGAATTGGAGGTGTTTTACATGCTGCTATGGAGCCTATATATGGACGTCACTTGATCTTGCTATTTTCGAACAGCAGTTTGATACACCATTTGTGCGTGTCAGTCGAGCTGGGAGCCTGCTAGGTGAGTTTCATAGGGTTAAAAGTATAAATTATTGTTAGCCTACTTCCTACTAGTTTAAGTTTTTAAGATTGATTGATAAACTAACATGATATCATAGTAGGAAATCTTGAATTCAAACTCCTGTAATTGCACTATGTATCCTCATTTAAATTGTCATCATATATTGAGTATTTAATATATCTTATACTTAAATTTAAACGTATTGGCATTTTTAATTAATTTACAATTATTGCTGGTACACCTCCTAATAACTTAAACTTTTAAAATGAATTGATAAACTAACGCAGAGCTATTGGGAGGTTGAGAAACGCCCAACTAACACGCAGCAATGTCAGTCCAGCCCTTGGAAAGTTGGATGCTTCAGTTAAACTTAGTGGTGATTACTGATTGGGTAGGTCTTGGTGCAGTTGTGCGAAACTCAGATGGGTGTCTTGAGTGCCTTGGCTAAGAAAATACAGGGACAGCTGGATGCTCATTTGGCTCAATGTTTAAAGGTATGTCAAAGGGATTATGCCGGAGGTTCGTGCTGTTTTACAAATTAGTCTCTTGAAACGGATGCGATCAATGTGATTCGTGCCGTTCAAGTTTCCGCACCATGATCTCCAGAAGCTAATAACATTTGTTATATCACGAATTTTATGAGTCTAGCTCATAGTGGAAGTGTTTGCTACATCCCGCGTGAACGCAACCGTGTAGCCCACTATTTGGCTTATTATGCTTTTTGACATTCTGTGTCTTCGTTGTGGATTGATAGTATCTCATTATGTTTCTTGTAAGAGCTGATGCTTTGCTTATCCAAATAATAAAATCAATCCGCTGTTCCTTTAAAAAAATAAAAAATAAAAAATAAATTAGAGTGACAGAGAGATCATTAAAAAGACAAAATTATCCTCAAGAGATTTTCTGATATGTAATTTGAACATCTAAAACACATTTAAAAAAAAAAAAAAAAAAAAAAAAAAAAAAAAAAAAA